>NC_136263.1:144909364-144960791 GCF_964187855.1 Myxine glutinosa
CATGGTGCAAAATTACTTCTCGGCTAAGCTACTTCTCACATCGGCAGCTGCATAGTTCGAAATTACATGGACATGTGAAGCATGTCCTTCTATCTGCAGTCTGATGAATGATGTGATCTGCCCACTTGGGGCCCTTGTGTGTCACTTGGGGCTCTCTGCTCACGCTTCTTGGTCTTCTTGCAGTTGTAAAGGATGACCTGTGAAGCTGTGAGACAGGCCTGTGAATCCGCTGTGTCCTGGTCTTTCAGATCAGCCCCTTTCATCAGCATGGTTATCAGGGATTTGAGTTGGGTCGGGACAGCCTTCTGCTGGCAGTCACTGGGGAAGGCACCATCAAAGTTGAACCCGCTTGAGCTGAAGATTTCATTTCGTACAATCCTGGCAGCTTTCGCCAAAATCAGAGCATCTCCCTCAAAGTCCTGTTTGAACGCCTGCTTCAGCATTTCCTGCATTCCTTGTTCACACACGAGTATCACTTGTTTCCCGTCACTTTGCTCTTGGGCGTGGGGGAAGCGATTCAAAACTTGCTCCTTGAAACGGCCCTTGTTGATGTCACTGGTAATACCAAAGTCTGCAAGGCGCTTCTCGTAGAGGTGCCTCAATGAGGCCAACTTGAAGCAAAATGTACCTTCTTCTATCTCATTTTCAATGTGTGTGAGGAGTTCTACGAAAGCTCTTGCTTTGAACTTCTTCACATTCGCAGGTTCATCCTTGGAAGTTTCTCTTTGTCTCACTAGTCTAGACCCATGACGATTCCGAAGACCAACGAGGCAAGCCAGATGATACTTTGCTTCCAGGGCAATAAGGTCACCGGCTCCTTCAATCCTGTCCATTAACTCTGTCTCTTGCAGATCGCTGGCCATAAACCTGACGTTATCATCTGCGCCTAGAGTTCTAAGTTCATGCAGGAGTCCATCTTGCTTAGTGCAAAATATGCAGATGGTCTTGTCGAGCGATTGGCGCGGCCGCCGGCGCCTGCCTTCAGTAGTGCCACTTTCAGGGGTAACATCTCTCTCCCTCTTTCTTGCTCTTTCCAGTCTGTTTGCATTGAACTGTGAATGACAGGATTTGTGCCACTGTGCACGATTCCTGATGAGGTCATCCACAGTGATATCACTGCCGAAATGCAGCGGCACCGGCAACGAGTTCAGTTCTCTGAAGTGAGCCACATTTTCTAGGAATGATGCATAGGCCGCCGGTGCTGATGTGTCTGCTCCACGTGCATTCAAGGGGCAGCGCAGGGATTCAGGTGTAGTTTGTTGGCAAATTATGCACTGTGTCCATTCCATCTTCATGAAGTCTAGCCCTCGAAACCTGCAACACAAGGAAACACAATACAAGGAAAATTGCAACATATAGCAGATATAATTTCAACATATAGCAGATTTAATATAATATGCATGTAATTAAATAAAAATATATAAATGTCTATTGTGCATGCATCTTGCTGTTCGGATCGTTTGGCGCCGGTTCTAGAATTGAAGCTTAGATGCTGAGGAAAATGCACCCGAGACACCTAATTTTCAAATATTGTTTTAAAATACTTCTAGATGTTCGATTTTTAAAACAATTACACCAAAATGATCGGAAAAGATTCTCATTTCTGCAATAAAAACATTTCTTTTCCAAAAACCTTTTTTTTTTTTTCCAAAATTTTCAAAAAAACATTTCACAAATAAAAAGAAATTTCAAATAAGAGTGGTCGTATCGCTTGGCGCCGGTTATAGAATCATAGCTGGGACCCTGAAGATTGCCTGATAAAATTTTGGTGCTTTTATCCGGCATGTCCCCTTCCCTTTGAAATTCGGTGCTAAGCTGCTCCACTACATCCACCAATTAATGCAGGAAGCCTGGTGATGGCTTAACGGCTAAAGTGGCTGTTTTGTTAAAGGTCTTAGGGTCTTGAGTTTGAGCCACTGTTGTGTCGATGAAAAAATACCAGGTGAGGTTGACTCAGCCTGTCATCCTTCCGAGGTCGGCAAATTGAGTACCAGCTTACTGGGATGAATGCGACATTTGAGTATCCTGTGTCAGAGTGGCGACCCGTCCAGGATTGTACTCTTTAGCCAATGAAACTTCCTTGGAAGTACTTATGCACCTCACGGTGTGAAAGAAATCGTTATTATTGTTAACTAATGCATGTCAGTAGACAGGACACCCAGCTTAACGTGACACACTTGTGATGATATCCAGCTTAGTCCTGCCAGTAAGGCACCACTCTGACAGTTATTTTTTTTGTGTGTATACAAGATCGAGGCTCATGTAAGACTAAGAGCTAACATTTATGACAAAAAAAAAAACAGGACACATAAAACATACAATAAAGGGAGCGTGAGACAAGGTGGGGAGAGAGGGTAGCACACAAGTACAACAGAGAACAGGGACATCAGGAGGTCTGTGGGTGGGAGAGGGCTTGGGGGGGGGAGGAGGCATGGGAAGGGGGTGGGGAGGAGGTGGGAGAGGTATAAAACACATGGACACTGCTAGAACTTCCAGGAAAGAAGTCAGTCTTTAAAAAAAAAAAAAAAGTGGTCTGGAGTGAATTAACAGGGGTAGAAAAGATCAAGGTTTTGGATGGGGGAAGATAAGAGATGGTGGTGAACAGCTGTTTTAAAGACCTGGAGGGAGGAGTGGGATTGAAGAGAGTGAGAGTGAGGGTGAGGGAGTTTGTTCCAGAGAAGGCAAAAAGATGAAAGAGTGAAGGTGAGCAGAGTCTTGACTTTGGCAGTTTCACCAAAGAGGGTTGCAGGCAGATCTTGGGCGACCTGCAGGAATATTTGGGGGACAGAGCCCAGATAGAGCTGGGGGAGCTGGGCCGGACAGGAGTCGGTAGAAGACAGAAAGACCACCAACCTGCCTGCGGCGAGTAAGTGAAAGGCCCTAGGGGTTGGCTTCATCGCAGTTTAACACAGTTTATCGTCAGACCGAGAATCAAATCTCGAATTGAAGCAATATAGGTGAGTACTTGCTGTATGCTACCTCTGATTTGTCCTGCCAGCTGCATCTTTGCTGATGTAACGTTGTTGGTCTTTGTGGTCTGTGGTGCAATAGATAGAGATTTGTTTAATGAGATATTTTGCAATATTTTGATGCGTAACGTATGTTGTTTATGGCTTATCAAGACTCAACAACTCATTAGGAAGCGAACAACAAACTACACTGCAATGTCTTCTTGAAGGCTAGCCAGTCTGCATCAGAGAACAAGAAAACTCTGGAGCGTAACCAGACTCGGTTGTGTAGTCGTGAGAGTGTCCGTTCTGAGTCTGGGAGGTTGGCAGTTCAAACCTTGGCAGAGTCAGACCAAATACCTTAAAAATGCTACGTGCTGTTTGCTAGTTTGACGTTCATCATTTAAATGGTTAAGAGCATGGAGAATCCCCATGGATGTATTCCTCCTTCGGAAATGTCCCACTGAGTGTGGTGAAAAAGGTGGCACGAGAATTGTGACTTCGTCGGTACCCAGAATGCTTTGGGCAGGAAGTGAAGACACTCTGCCCAAGCTCAGTGGTTCTGTTGTCCCGTGTATTCTTCTGTATGTCCGGGAGTGCGGGACGTCTGTGTGTGGCAACTCCACCATGAGCCTCAGATCCAGTAAAAATGCAACAAAAAGACCAGTGGATTTTATTAAAGGTGGGCGCGATTCGGAAAATTTTAAGTCTGCTTACCGCTTATCCGCTCCGCCAGCCCGTGTAGTCCGATTCGCTTATCCGCTTCAGTGGCCGAAAATCTTAGTCCGCTTACCGCTTATCCACTTATCCGCTTCGATTCGATTTTTTAAAAGCGCTTCGACGTTTTAAAAGCGATTTTTTACGTTTCTAAAGGGAATTTAATGCTTTTTAAGCCTAAATAGCCATTTCTAACTACTACAAAGACAAACAAAGCTTTTAAGATCAAAAATATACATTTTTATTTAAATAAAATTTATTCAAAATTTATTGAAATAAAGTTTTCCACTCGACTCTACTCTACTCTACAGTTAATTTAAATATAATTTTAATATATGCAAGTTACATTAAAGAAAAATCAATTTGCCCGTCCTTTCTTTGACAAGAGAGTCTACTAGTCAACAGACTAGCAGTCTGTTGACTAGTCCTCGTCTTCCTCCTCCACCTCGTGGGCCTTCTTGAGGATTTGGAGGTTGCCCTTCATGAAGACGAGGGCCTCGAAGTTCGGTGCAGCCAGGGCCGACCTCTTAGGCCTGAGGATGTCCGACCCGTAGCTGAACACGCGCTCGACCGAGGCAGACCTCGGGAGCGGCGTGTTCTGCCTGAGAAATAGAGTTACCCAAGCATCACGGAACTCGAGCGGGAAGAGATTGGGCGAGAGCCGAGTTGTTAGGGTTTCACTTATTATTCACTTAAATAAATATTCACAATTCTAGAGTAACGGCTCAGGCTAACAGCTGATTTGGCGAATCGCGATGCGCTTTAATTTTTCGGTAGTCCGCTTACGCTTATCCGCTTCGGTTTCCGGGGGTTGTTCCGATTCGCTTATCCGCTTCGAAAACGTTAGTCCGCTGCAGCGGATAAGCGGATAAGCGGACTTTTGAAGCGGACCGCCCACCTTTGGATTTTATCAACTGAAAGCCAGATGCTCTTCCCCGATATTGACCGTCGTGGCAAGTGAAGTGATTGCTGTTTATATTGAGGGCTTTTTCTCCCTTCATCAAAATCTTCCCCTTCATCTTATCAGTTTCTTATCAGCTTTAGCTTGCCCTTCTGACAAGTGAATCACTTTTGATTTTGCAGTGGATTGTTCATTCCCAAGGGTTTTTTTTCTTCATCGTTTCTGCATATTATTCACTCTGCTGTTCTTGTGTTAGTGTCCCCATCACACTATGTTTGCTGGAGCGTTGAAGTTACATTTTTCTTTCGTCATGGGCTGTAGGGAAAAAGGACAAGAGCTTCAAGGTGGCCAATGATGGTCTCGTAGGGAAGGTACGATCATGCATGTGCCATATGAGGAGCAGGGGATAGCGAGGATTGTAAGCTCACGATTTATGAGACACCATTGGCATCCTCTACAGCCTTGTGTTGGCTTAGTGGTTAGGGTGCCGGTGTCACGAAACAGATCCGCCCCCGAAACAGATCCGCCCCCCGGCGATTCTGTAACGGTACAGATTCGTCCCCCTCGAAATAGATTCGCCCCCCAGCGATTCTGTAACGGTACAGATTCGCCCCCCTCAAAATAGATTCGCCCCCCTGCCACGAAATAGACTCTCCCCCGTGAAAAAATCGCCCCCTCATAATATATATGTACATGTTTCAACAGGTATTCAAACTTGGAAAAAAGTGTAACAATTGTATGGCTCTCAGTGATTGTGGAAGAGTTCTTTTACAATTAATCTACAACTAGAGCAACTGAATATTGGTGTAAACTTGGTATAAAACTTGGTATAAAACTTGGTATAAAACTTGGTATAAAAATTGGTATAAAAACAAATGGGATTGAGACCAAAACCACTTGGTCATTGTAAAGAAAACAAACTTGTGTAATCTCATTTATTTACATCTTCTTCGAAATTTCATCCGCAAAAATAAACACCACAAAAATGAATGGTCGATGCACATCATAGCGTGCGCGGTTTATTCGAAAATTTTGATTTACGCCATCATGATGTATGGTTACAACAATGTGATATTGATATAAAATGTCAAGAAAAGAAAATATACACTATAGCTATAGATTACACGAGTCGTTTCTTCAAACATGGTCAAACACATGTAACGTCTTCCACGGTGAGCGTCAAAATCTATCAATAATTACTATATCAAGTGTTTAAGTATGTCTTAAAAATATTGAGAAAATGTGTAAGTCCGCACTCGATCAATTCCCCAAACAATATTAGTCGTACTTTTATCACGTCTCGTCTTGTAAACCAATATTTCCATATGTATATTTATGTATCCGCAAACGAGAATGGGGGGCGATTCTATTCTGATGGGGGCGAGAAACGTATCCGCCGGGGGGGGGGGGGGGGGGGAGAGTTTATACCGGTACAGTTTCGCCGGGGGGAGTTTATATGGGGGCGGATTCGCCGGGGGGAGAGTTTATACAGGGGCGGATTCGCCGGGGGGAGAGTTTATACGGGGGCGGATTCGCCGGGGGGAGAGTTTATACAGGGGCGGATTCGCCGGGGGGAGAGTTTATACGGGGGCGGATTTATTTCGCGACACCGGCTTGGGATTCTGGGTTCGAATCCCGGTCGATCGTTGAATTAACGCCAGGGGGGGTTGACTCAGCCTGTCATCCTTCGGAGGTCGGCAAATTGAGTACCAGTTCACTAGTAATTCCCTGTGTGTTGCAAGAGGCGACTAACAGGGTTGGTGGCAGGAAGGGCATCCGGCCATAAAACATTGCTTCAAAAAGTGGACCACGGTGTCCGAAAAAGGCCAACCCCCGCTCTGGGGGGAAAAATGGCCTCTAAAGGCGGTCTCGTTGACGTCTTCTATGTGCTTCCCACAATGTCTGTGTCGCGTTTCTGCACATTGAATTTCTCCAGATTGTGTATGAATCGGCATCGCTGGTATAACAGGCCTCACTTCCCTGCTGCTCTTTCTAATAGTTTTCAAAATCCTCCAGACATTGATAAACCGAGTGCCGTAGGCATCCTCCAAGAAAAAAAAAAAAAAAAACGTTCACCTGTCAGACGGGATGCCCAGTTTAATATCGGTCCGAGGGACCTGATGTGCATGATGTGCACAACCTGCATCCTGAATACGAGGTCAGTAGGGCACAAACCTCAGATGACGTCATGGTATAACTCGGGTGCTTCTTCATGGCTATCGTGAATAAACGACAAAAAAACAAGACTTTCCATTAGGAATTGCTCTTTGTTAATGACAATAATGGAAGCGGGTAGAACATGAAATTGCGAATTAAAAGACTGAAATTTGTCACCTGGTACCATTTATTCTTATCACAAGCCACATTTGCGTGATGTAAAGGCTTCGCGGTTGCTCGGCCACTGGGGTATCCAAACGCTTTGGCCCTTTCCCCATTCGCTACTCCCAGTATGGCACGTTTTTTTGACATGTTGAATTGATTAGGTCCAATTAATTGAATGCACTTCACTTACAAATATGGCGTATACAACTAATAAAGTGAGGTCGACCAGCCAACAAAGAAAAACTTCAATTCACTCGTTCATTGTTCAAAATTCACAACTTTGCAGTGCTCTCTTCACAAATGCAAAATGACATGTTCGGACTCTGTAGCCGCTGTTGTTGTTGTTGTTGTTTTACCATGGCCATGTTCAGACCATGTATTACACCAATGGTAGTGCATTTAAAACAATGAAAGAGCGAGTTTTTCATTTGCGTTCTCTTGTGATTCCCAATTCAGACCTTTGTTCTTTGTAACCTACGATTAACCTTTCCGATTCCAACCATCTTGCTAGTTTCAGTGTTTCCTCCCCTCCTCCCTTTCCTCTTATCCTGTTCATTAATTCCCTTGATGTTTGTCTGTTGGTTCTACCTTGCTCTTCCATGAGCCTCACTCCTGTAAAGAAAATAAAGAAATATAAAAAAAAGAAGGTCCTTCTTAGGGAGGGGGAGCCAGAGTCCTGGGACAAAGTTGGACTATATAGAGCTCCACAGTTTGGTTGAGGTAGGCATTTAGAATTTGGTCAGAGTTCCAGAACACAATGGTCCACTCTTTGTCAAAGAGTACATGGGATCTTTAACATCCCCCCAGTCAATAATGCCAGAGGGGATAGATAGGCCAGCATATCACTAATCCGATGGACATGCACTTATGATGCAATGCCTTGTCTGAGAAGTAACAATCGCAATCTGATCAGTTTTGAGTCAGACTGGGAATCAAATGAAACGGAAAACTAAATACTGCATTGGATTTGTTCAGGCCAAATACTAAATACCGTTCTAGCAGGGAAAATGGCCTTAAAATGCCTTTTGTGTGTTGTTGGAGTCATCAGAAGGAACCAGAAGAAGTAAAGAGCAAAGACGGAGTCATAAGGAGGAACCTGGATCGGATTCGGGTTTCAGCTGCTATTCGGGTTTCCTCAAACCCATCCAGGCGCAGCCGAGTAAACCTTACAGAAAATTTTCTGAGAGAATTCACTTCTCCTAAGACAGATAGATAAAAAAGAGAGAAATGATGACGACAGACTGGACAAGACAAAGGCAAGGAGATACCTCTGAGCTATCCTGCCAGCAACCTCCCTACACACACACACACACACACACACACACACACACACACACACACACACACACACACACACACACACACACACACACACACACACACACACACAATCTAATTATCCCTTACTAATCATTTATTTCCTCCAAAACATGAAGTAGCTGCATTTTGTCCGAGATGGGCTAATTTTGCCTAAATCATGACACTTCCTCATCACCTTTGAAGGTTAATTATTTGTAGGGAACCCAACCAATTGCATTCAATCTATATATCCAATTCCTTGGGTTTTCCGCATGACTTCCAGGATTTGAGTTGGACAGGCAACCATAATGTGCCATAACATGTAGGAGCTGTTTAAATCGCGGTTTCTATGAAGTCAATGATGGCATGACAGGGGAGGGGAAAGAGTTATGTTTCATATATGTGTGCATGCAGTAATTAGGGAGAGATGGGGCCCGAAATGAAAGTGGGCCTAAGGCCCAAGGACTGTTAAATCGGGCTCTGGTGGCAGACAGACATTACTGCTCACAGATTGCACAGTTTCAGCTGTTATGGGACGCAAAATTTGCTTTACTACTTTACCAAGCTAGGAGGTATTAACTATTTAAGTGACTCGGTTGCATTGTCACAGGTAAATGAATGTGTTGGGTCATCCTGATGAGCTCCAACAAGAGCGAAACCATGACCGATGACTCCACAATCCTTTACTTGTGACCTCAGATCCATGGTCTTTAAAATAGACTCGAGTGTACGCAGCTGAAGCGATCCGAGCAGGAAGTGAAGCTGTACTCATGTGCTCATGGTGTATGCACTTATCGGACAGACAGGCCATACTTTGGTGTGTGTGTGTGCATATGTATATATATATATATATATATATACATGTATATATATATATATATATATATATATATATATATATATATATATATATATATATGATATATGTATATATATATATATATATATATATACATGTATATATATATATATATATATATATATATATATATAGATATATATATATATATATATATATATATATATATATATATATATATATATATATATATATGTATATATATATATATATATGTATATATATATATATGTATATATATATATATGTATATATATATATATGTATGTATATATATATATATGTATATTATATATATATATATATATATATATATATATATACACATATTGTTACGGACCGTGGATAAGATGTTGGTTTTGCCGAGCGGAGGCCCCGCGGCCCTAACAGTAACCCCGACTAACCCGATTCCCGAACGTTGGCCGGATCGCGCCACAGATATTCAATATGGAAAAGACAAAAGCGACACGGATGTGAAGAAGAAGAAGAAGAAGAAGAAGACAAAAAAAAGGTTTGCAATACGAATATAATTTATTTGCTATTTACAGGACCAAAGAAACCAAGGAAGAAGGAAAGATAAGAAAATAATTTACAGAAGATATTAGACACAGTGCAACGCTAGCTTATACAAACTTAATTAACCCAAGGACAGAACAAACAAAACAAACTCACATACACAAGAAGGATGGAAAGGCAGGATAAATGCTGGAAGGAGGAATGGGAAGGTTTAGCTGGGGCAGATGGTTCGGCTTGATCCCGCATGGGACGTCGGGCTGGACCTCGACGGCCACCGATGCCTCCGCAATCTGGTTCCCGCGGGGTAACGGGTCGACGCTGCCTGGTGGAGTCAACGCTGCTTGTGTAACCCAAAGCTGCTGGTACTCTGGCTCAACTCTTTCTTGGCACGTCTCTCTGTCCAACCACCTTCTTTCTCTCTTGCTTGGTCCAACTTCTGCGAGCAAGGCGACGAATAGCAGGCTTTGTGATTCCCTTAATGTTCTCATGCAGTACCTTGCGCGCGCGCTTTTATAACGCCTCCGGCGATCAAGCCGCCGGCCTTTTGGACACGCCCATCGGTGTGCTCACCTCGGCCCTGATTGGTCGGCACGGCCCTCTAGCTCCGCCCTTGATGACGATGGGCGGGCACGCCTTTCTTCCCCGACCCGAGCACATGTTCAATGGCGGTTTTGGAGGGGATGTAATTGGCAATTGAGGCTTGGCAATGATGAAAGGGGATGTGAAAGGAAATGGAGATTTTGGGGATGGGGAATGAAAGGGGATCTATTTTATTTCACTTGGTGCAATGGAGTGTCATCTTAATGGAGGACAAGGCCTTACCCTAATACACATAATAAAGATATAACTATCAACCAGGGTGAAATCTATGATTGGCTGACATGTATGCTTTATGGACTAATTATGGGATGCCCTTTGACCTTTACACAACACTGGAGGCAGGAGGGTCCAGAATCAAGCAATATTAATAAACACACAATAAAAAAAATACAATCCTCATATCCGCAACAATATATATATATATATATATATATATATATATATATATATATATATATATATATATATATATATATATATATATATATATATATATATATATATATATATATATATATATATATATATATATATATGTGTATATATATATATTGTTGTGGATCCCGGGTTCATCGATGTACTAAGGGGGGTTTATGCCCTGCTCCCCCTCAAACTCCGTGTCCACTGAGGCCGCCGTCCCCGACTAAGTTCGTGGTTGACGGATTGCT
Source organism: Myxine glutinosa (assembly GCF_964187855.1). Lineage (NCBI taxonomy): Eukaryota > Metazoa > Chordata > Myxini > Myxiniformes > Myxinidae > Myxine > Myxine glutinosa. The sequence continues at coordinate 144,920,195 of NC_136263.1, forward strand.
CAGCAATTCCGATCGCCAATTTCCCAGTTACACGTCGAAGAGTTTACTGGTCAATATTCCCAAATACCTTCAAGACACATGACCGGAGAAACCAGGGATCGAACGCTCACTTTCACACACACCTTATTCAATTGCGTGCCGAGCGGATTTGCACAGTGTGGAAAGCGGTTTTACCTGATGTGATTTATGAACCCGATTCGAGCCAAATTCTGTCTTGGATGATGCTAGGCCAATGGAGAAAAGACGTATCTGAACAGGTTGGAAAGTAACCAAATCTCGAGAGAGATCTCGCGAGATCACGGCGAGGTCACGTCTTTTCGAAGCTGCTCCATGCGCTCACGCTTTCGAAGCTAAGTGATCTTTCTCAATTGTGTTTTTGTCGAGACTGTATCTATCTTTCGGTGTATGTACCTATAGCGTATCTTTAGGAAAATTTTCGGTGCTAATTTTTCGGACATGTATACACAATCGTCGGTTAATGCGTATCGAGTATTCTGCGGCCTAGTACTCGTAGGCTTAGGCTACCGTACCGTCTCCGACCTTGTGGTTTTGTTTTTCTCTCAGCGATTCGTCGAATGCGCTGCAATTATTTTCGTTCTCTGTTTCATCCCAGTCGTTCACCCCATACCTCCTTGTTTAATATCTCTACTCAAAAAAAAAAAAACCCAAAAAAATATTTCCTTCCCAGGTCTTATTCGTTTATTTGTTGTTCTTATTTGTTCGTTCGTTCTTCGTTCGCGATCACGCGATCACGTGGTTAGAAATGTATAATCTCTCCCCTGAACAACTATTTTCTCTCATATATTATAACACCCTTTTCTTCTTTTCCTACAAAAGGATGCTTTCGTCTTGCTCACCAAATCTATTCATTCCAAAAAATATATATAATACCATCTCTTACAGTTCCTCCTTTCTACATTCCCGAAACTATCCAGAACTCCACCCCTCCTTCAGTGTCCTCAAACGTATTTTTGACTCGAAGGTCTCACTCATTTTGCAAAAAATGTTCGTTTCCCATGAATCGTACACTTTTCGAAATCCAATCTCACCCTTCCCCTCCAAATCCTCCCCATCACCCATCCCTTTCAAATCTCCCCCCTTGCCCCTTCCCTCCCCTCCCTCCTAAACTCCCCCCACACCCCTCCCCTCCTAGACTCCCCTCTCACCCCTCCTCCTCAAAGCATCCTCCCTGCTTCTTCCCCCTTCCAACTTTCACCTTCATCTCCCTAAACCTTCTGCCTCGCTCTTCCCCCTCCTCAAATAACACCTCACTGTGCCTCACCCAATCTCCATCAAACCTTTTGTCCGCCCCATTCTTCCCTTTCTCCAAGCTATTCTGAAATCTCTGAAATCTCTGACACACCTTCAACAGCTCTCCCCCTCCTCTTCCACATCTTACCCTACCCCTCCCCTCCTGTTCTGGACCCGATGCTCCCCCTTCCTCTCCATTAACGGTATGGACCTCAAACATCCGGGGCCTCCGCTCAAACCTGACTGATCTCTCCATACAGGTTGCTTCTGACAAACCAGATGTGATCTGCTTAACAGAAACTTTCCTCATTCATGATGTCTATGATGCCTTGGTATCTCTCCCAGGTTACTCCCTCCTCCGATATGATAGACCTGAGCCTCGTCCTGGAGGTGGGGTTGCTATCTTTATAAAAAACTCTCTTCCTCACTCGCCCTCCACTGCCCTCTCTCCACCTCACCCCCAGGAATACCTTTGGCTACGGCTTCCCCTTCGCTCCCACCTTTTGTACATATGTGTGTTGTACCGTCCACCAAACGGCGATGACTCCATCTACATCTCGCTGTCTGATAATATGGACCAACTTCTATCTACCCATCCCAACTCTCTCTTCCTCGTATGTGGTGATTTCAATTGTCACCATGCCAGTTGGCTGGGTGTGGGTACCTCTCTCACCAGCCATGGCTCTTCAGCAAAGGACTTCTGCGACTCACTGGGACTGACACAATCTGTCAATTTCCCGACCCGGATCTCAGTCAACGGAGCATCTTCTCTTCTGGATTTGGTTATGACAAACTTCCCTGAAAATGTCTGCTGCTCTTCTTCTGCTCCAATCGGCTAATCTGATCATGTTCTTGTCAAAGTGGACATCTCTCTGACCATTCTCAGAGAGCCTCCTCAGCGTCGACGAGTCTGGCATTTCACTCAGGCCAACTGGCACGGTCTTCAAGCAGCCATCAATCATCTGGACTGGTCTCCCATCTCTACCGCCTCTGACATCAACTCATCCTGGGAATTCTTTCAAAGTAAATTGCTCTCTCTCATGCACAGATTTATCCCGTCTCGTCTTCAGTTGTCATACCCTTCCTCCCGTCCATGGTACATGGAATCTTGTGGTGAGGCTGTTGCCCTGAAACAACTTGCTTTCGTCTCCTGGAAAGCAAATCCAACGGAAGGAAATCTCATTTCCTTTCACAAAGCCCGAAACAAGTGTGTGTCCACCCTCAGGAGAGCCAGGAAACAATATCTCACCATTCTCAAGACCGAACTCTCTTATCTGTCTCCCTCTTCCAAATCCTGGTGGCGTCTGGTCAAATCTGTTTCTGGTGTTTGTTCCCCCTCCATCCCCTCCCTCACCTCAAACGGCTTAACGGCTGACTCCGCACGTGAAAAAGCTGAATGCCTCAACTCCGTGTTTGCCTCTAAATCTTGTGTCCCAGACCCATCCCTCTCAGTACCCACCGTACCCAGTCGTACCCAGCTGCTCCTGGACTCTGTGTCCTTTCCTGCTGACAAGGTGGAAAAGTTTCTGTCAACCCTCGACTCTGATTCTGCAACTGGTCCTGACGGCATCAGCCCACGGGTCCTAAAGTCATGTTCTTCCGCTCTCTCACTCCCTCTTTCTGTTCTCTTCACCCTCTCTTTTGCTCAAGGTCATCTGCCATCTGCTTGGAAATCAGCCAACATCACCGCTTTGCACAAAAAGGTGCAAAAACAGATCCCAGCAACTACAGACCAATCAGCCTTCTCCCAATTATCAGCAAAGTCATGGAATCCATCATTGCTTCAGATATGAAATCTTTCCTCTTCTCCAATGGCTTGATCTCTGATCATCAATTTGGTTTCAGACCTGGTCACTCTTCTCTGGACATGCTGCTTCTGCTTTCTCAACAGTGGATGGAGGTCCTCAACGCCAAACAGGAAATTAGAGCTGTCTCCCTTGACATTTCACGTGCCTTCGATACGGTCTGGCACCCTGCTCTGCTCACCAAACTCTCCTCCTTTGGTATCCATGGAAATCTCCACGCATGGCTGGCGGACTTCCTCTCTGGTCGTAGTCAACGTGTGGCCCTGAATGGGTTTCTCTCATCTCCTCCTCCTGTTCAGGCTGGAGTTCCCCAAGGTAGTGTTCTGGGCCCTGTGCTTTTTCTGGTCTTCATCAATGATCTCTCTGACTCTCTTGAAAATCCTCTCTATCTCTTTGCTGACGACTCTACTCTCTGTCGCTCCATTCCTCATCCCTCAGATCGGCAGTCTGCAGCCTCCTCACTCTCTGCAGACCTGGACAAAATCACAGACTGGGCAAACAAATGGAACATGTCTTTCAATCCTGATAATTCTCACACTCTTACGATGTCTCTCCGAAAAGACCGACTGGAAAACCCTCCCATCCACTTTCTGAATAATCCTCTCCAAGAAGTTCTGTCACTCAAGCTTTTGGGTCTCACTATTTGCCATGATCTTTCCTGGGAAAACCACATTTCACATCTGGCCTCCAAAGCCAGTCGCCGACTGGGCATCCTCCGTCGTGCGAAGTCCTTCCTTGGCACACCTGAGCTCCTCACCACATACAAGGCTTTCATCCGCAGCTCTATGGAATACTGCTCTCCCCTCTGGTCTGGTGCTCCTGCCTCACACTTAGCCCGTCTTCACGCTGTTGAAACCAAAGCGTTCAGAATCATTGGAATCTCCCGCGATGAAGCTAACTCCAAGCGCCTTTCACTCACTCACCGCAGGCAGGTTGGTGGTCTTTCCGTCTTCTACCGACTCCTCTCTGGCCTTGCCCCCCCAGCCTTCTCTGGGCTCTGTCCCCCAAATATTCCTACAGTTCACACAAGATCTGCCTGCAACCCTCTTATGGTTAAACTGCCAAAATCAAGACTTTCTGCTCACCTTCACTCCTTCATTCCTCTTTTCTCCCGCCTCTGGAACAAACTCCCTCACTCTCTTCAATCCCACTCCACCCTCCAGGTCTTTAAAACAGCTGTTCACCACCATCTCTTATCCTCCCCCATCCAAAACCTTGATCTTTTCTACCCCCGCTAATTTCGGTCCCCTTGTGTTTTATACCTCTCCCCCCCCCCCTCCCCTTCCCACGCCTCCTGCCCCCAAGCCCTCTCCCTCCCACACTTCTCCCTGCTCTCAAATGTTGTGGTTGTGTGCTTCCCCTTCTCTCCCCATCTTGTCTTCCGCTCCCTCTTTTTGAATATTTTGTTTGTCTGGTTGATTTGTTTGTGAAATAAATGTTAGCTCTTTCACGAGCCTCGATTCAGTATACAAAAAAAAAAAATGTACTGCCTTTTATTTTGAAGGGACAGAGAATACACAAAAGATACATCTTATCAAGTTTTACCGAATAATAAACCCCACTGGCGCTTTCACCCTCTGACACACTCACTCTGAATAACACTCTGGTTAAGGGCATACCACTGTACATGCTGGGATTGCCTCACAATTGGCCACGTGGTCTGGTGTGCGCAGTTCGGTCCTCACGTGCAGCCTGGAGAAGGTCAGGTCCGAAGGACGAACCGCCGCCTCAAAGTTGGCACGGACGAATTTCAGCACAGGTAGATGAACTTCAGCGCAGGTTGACCTAGATTCAGCGCAGGTGGCATGAGCTTCAGCTTCAAGGTGAGTCACGGGAGAAACCAACGCTTGCAGGGCAGCCTCATCAGAGCGAGAGATCGGTGCAGAACGATCGGTGTTGACGAAGAACACGAAGGCCAAACACGTGTCGTGGGAGCTACGAAAAAGCAAGCGAGGTCTCGTCGTGGGTGTGGCGAAAAGGGCAAGAGCTCAGGTGTGTCCTCGGCGAAGTCCCAAAAAGCAAGAGAGATGTCGTCCTGTGCGCAGCGAAAATCCAAAGCAAAGAGAGAATGATAATGCACTGGACTGGGGTTTTATCAGACCCGCCCACGCCCTCCAAAATGTTCCACAGCCTCCCATTGGCTGAGATTTGTTGCATGCTGGCCTTCAATCCTTCCTCCTTCTTGGAAGGTTTTAGTCCTTCCTCCTTTCATTCAGGGCTCCGTCTTTGGCCACGCCTTCCTGCACATCTGGTGTAATGGCTTCCCTTAACCAACGAAGGTTTGATTGAAGATCCTGCCTAACTCGATGCATATTTGGTCTTTATTACTACACAATGGGAAAGGGTTAATCTTTACATTCAATAAGACATAACTAACTACTGCAGGCTACATGTTGTCGTGCAATTTAACTATAGGGGGTTTGCCTTTATGGCACAACTGCAACAATATATATAGTTAGGCTCTGACATTTTGCGGGTTTTGCATATTCGCGGTTGATAATTTGAGACCTGCTTCTACATTTGGAGCCTGTGTCCCACATATTCGCAGTTTTCCATGGGTGCAAAAGAAAATTCCACGAGCCACGAGCATGACACAGTTATAAAACATATCTTCCGCCAGCCATGCACAGAGCAACTGGGCATAGGCAGAAAATATAATTACATTTTACAACCCACGAGCTCGACTTGCTTCTACATTTGAAGCCCTGCGCTTCGGGTTTTCACGGTTTTTCTTGGCCACATAAAAATATGTTAGCCACGCTATAAGCGAGCTTTGCGGGACCACCATTCACACTGTGAACGTGAACACGGGATTCGCACTGTGAACACGGGATAGCCCACCAGCTGTGTAACACATCATCCCCCATGAGTTATTGTACAGAATGAAAACACTCCACCACATCCATTAGTGCAATTAGCTGTCCTCTTTTTTCCATTGAAACAATGCCCTGACATTCACGGGATTCTCCTCGACATTTGTGGGATTTTCCTCGACATTTGCGGGATTTTCCTCGACATTTGCGGGATTTTCCTCGACATTTGCGGGATTTTCCTCGACATTTGCGGGATTTTCCTCGACATTTGCGGGATTTTCCTCGACATTTGCGGGATTTTCCTCGACATTTGCGGGATTTTCCTCGACATTTGCGGGATTTTCCTCGACATTTGCGGGATTTTCCTCGACATTTGCGGGATTTTCCTCGACATTTGCGGGATTTTCCTCGACATTTGCGGGATTTTCCTCGACATTTGCGGGATTTTCCTCGACATTTGCGGGATTTTCCTCGACATTTGCGGGATTTTCCTCGACATTTGCGGGATTTTCCTCGACATTTGCGGGATTTTCCTCGACATTTGCGGGATTTTCCTCGACATTTGCGGGATTTTCCTCGACATTTGCGGGATTTTCCTCGACATTTGCGGGATTTTCCTTGACATTTGCGGGATTTTCCTCGACATTTGCGGGATTTTCCTCGACATTTGCGGGATTTTCCTCGACATTTGCGGGATTTTCCTCGACATTTGCGGGATTTTCCTCGACATTTGCGGGATTTTCCTCGACATTTGCGGGATTTTCCTCGACATTTGCGGGATTTTCCTCGACATTTGCGGGATTTTCCTCGACATTTGCGGGATTTTCCTCGACATTTGCGGGATTTTCCTCGACATTTGCGGGATTTTCCTCGACATTTGCGGGATTTTCCTCGACATTTGCGGGATTTTCCTCGACATTTGCGGGATTTTCCTCGACATTTGCGGGATTTTCCTCGACATTTGCGGGATTTTCCTCGACAATTGCGGGATTTTCCTCGACATTTGCGGGATTTTCCTCGACATTTGCGGGATTTTCCTCGACATTTGCGGGATTTTCCTCGACATTTGCGGGATTTTCCTCGACATTTGCGGGATTTTCCTCGACATTTGCGGGATTTTCCTCGACATTTGCGGGATTTTCCTCGACATTTGCGGGATTTTCCTCGACATTTGCGGGATTTTCCTCGACATTTGCGGGATTTTCCTCGACATTTGCGGGATTTTCCTCGACATTTGCGGGATTTTCCTCGACATTTGCGGGATTTTCCTCGACATTTGCGGGATTTTCCTCGACATTTGCGGGATTTTCCTCGACATTTGCGGGATTTTCCTCGACATTTGCGGGATTTTCCTCGACATTTGCGGGATTTTCCTCGACATTTGCGGGATTTTCCTCGACATTTGCGGGATTTTCCTCGACATTTGCGGGATTTTCCTCGACATTTGCGGGATTTTCCTCGACATTTGCGGGATTTTCCTCGACATTTGCGGGATTTTCCTCGACATTTGCGGGATTTTCCTCGACATTTGCGGGATTTTCCTCGACATTTGCGGGATTTTCCTCGACATTTGCGGGATTTTCCTCGACATTTGCGGGATTTTCCTCGACATTTGCGGGATTTTCCTCGACATTTGCGGGATTTTCCTCGACATTTGCGGGATTTTCCTCGACATTCGCGGGATTTTCCTCGACATTCGAGGGATTTTCCTCGACATTCGAGGGATTTTCCTCGACATTCGAGGGATTTTCCTCGACATTCGAGGGATTTTCCTCGACATTCGAGGGATTTTCCTCGACATTCGAGGGATTTTCCTCGACATTCGAGGGATTTTCCTCGACATTCGAGGGATTTTCCTCGACATTCGCGGGATTTTCCTCGACATTTGCGGGATTTTCCTCGACATTTGCGGGATTTTCCTCGACATTTGCGGGATTTTCCTCGACATTTGCGGGATTTTCCTCGACATTTGCGGGATTTTCCTCGACATTTGCGGGATTTTCCTCGACATTTGCGGGATTTTCCTCGACATTTGCGGGATTTTCCTCGACATTTGCGGGATTTTCCTCGACATTTGCGGGATTTTCCTCGACATTTGCGGGATTTTCCTCGACATTTGCGGGATTTTCCTCGACATTTGCGGGATTTTCCTCGACATTTGCGGGATTTTCCTCGACATTTGCGGGATTTTCCTCGACATTTGCGGGATTTTCCTCGACATTTGCGGGATTTTCCTCGACATTTGCGGGATTTTCCTCGACATTTGCGGGATTTTCCTCGACATTTGCGGGATTTTCCTCGACATTTGCGGGATTTTCCTCGACATTTGCGGGATTTTCCTCGACATTTGCGGGATTTTCCTCGACATTTGCGGGATTTTCCTCGACATTTGCGGGATTTTCCTCGACATTTGCGGGATTTTCCTCGACATTTGCGGGATTTTCCTCGACATTTGCGGGATTTTCCTCGACATTTGCGGGATTTTCCTCGACATTTGCGGGATTTTCCTCGACATTTGCGGGATTTTCCTCGACATTTGCGGGATTTTCCTCGACATTTGCGGGATTTTCCTCGACATTTGCGGGATTTTCCTCGACATTTGCGGGATTTTCCTCGACATTTGCGGGATTTTCCTCGACATTTGCGGGATTTTCCTCGACATTTGCGGGATTTTCCTCGACATTTGCGGGATTTTCCTCGACATTTGCGGGATTTTCCTCGACATTTGCGGGATTTTCCTCGACATTTGCGGGATTTTCCTCGACATTTGCGGGATTTTCCTCGACATTTGCGGGATTTTCCTCGACATTTGCGGGATTTTCCTCGACATTCGCGGGATTTTCCTCGACATTCGAGGGATTTTCCTCGACATTCGAGGGATTTTCCTCGACATTCGAGGGATTTTCCTCGACATTCGAGGGATTTTCCTCGACATTCGAGGGATTTTCCTCGACATTCGAGGGATTTTCCTCGACATTCGAGGGATTTTCCTCGACATTCGAGGGATTTTCCTCGACATTCGAGGGATTTTCCTCGACATTCGAGGGATTTTCCTCGACAATCGAGGGATTTTCCTCGACATTCGAGGGATTTTCCTCGACATTCGAGGGATTTTCCTCGACATTCGAGGGATTTTCCTCGACATTGGTGGGATTTCCCGTGAATCAGAAACCAGTGGGAACCTATCCCCCCTTTTCGCATTGAAACAATGCCTCACATTCACGGTTTCAACATTCAAGACATTTGTCAGGAACATATCCCACACAAATGTTTGGGGTTTGACTGTATTGTTGCAGCTACAGGTTTTGGGTATACCACGAGGGGAGGTGGGGGGATGTTGCCCTGGTTCATCCTGAATTACTGGACATGAGGCCACTGAGCATGACTAACTGTGTCACTGCAGGTTGCTAATCAACCGTGCATGCCAATTAGTCCTCCAGGTTAGCCCAGGGTCCTCAGTCTAACTACTGTTTACCTGAGGTCACGTGGCTTTCAAATTAGGCCTCTCACCCTTGATGTGCACTAATCTTATCATAACCTTTATGGAATACGGCAGAACAACCGCTTAGTGCACGCCGGGCTTGGAATAGAGCCAATTAATTGGGGAATTATAATCTCCCAGACTAACCCATGTGCTGGCAGTGCTTGACCAATGGGGGGGAAATATGAACACATGTGAGATTTTCATGTATTTTCCTGTACTCAACATGTATAAATTCATAAAATGTGTTATTTTATATTCACAAAGTGTATGCTTTGACTATCAGGCTGGGAGACGCAAAGGGGGCAATTCGGCCTCTTGGTGAATATGGACACATAAATCTGTCTGTGCAAGCTGTGACCTCGAGATCAAAGCCTTTTCTCCCGATGCGGCTATTTTTCCCACTGTTGTACAAGAGGAGGGGTAACCTACCTTCCTCTGAACCACTGGTTTGTTTTAATCCCTTGAGGCTCAAGTTCTTCCTCGGTGCGTAGACACGTAGATTTTGACTATAAAAACAGCACACTGCTGCTGGCATCTCCAGAGAAGGTTCCAAGGCATTTTAATTGGGGCCTATTCTCCGTGCGCATGTAAGCGCAATAAACAGTCTTTTAATAGTGATTGGCTTGTTCTTAGGTGTGAAGACCACGCCCCTCCCCCCTCACAGGCAGATCAGAAATAGAGTTTAACAAGAGGGAATTTGTTATTTACAACCAAAGGTGTAATGCAAAATGTGGGGTAATGTGGGGGAGAATTTGAGGACTTTAATGTTCACAGAAAGGGCAATCAAAATGAATCAAAAAGGGGAGATGCAAAAACAATGTACAAAATAATAATCACAAGCAAGCGATTTATTATCGCAAAAAAAAACAGATGAGGAGCTGAACCCTATGCCTTACCTACCAGCTAAGCACAATGCATGGGCACCCAATCAGACCATCCATGGAAGGAAGATTAGGACAGAAAGAAAGAGAAAGGACGAGGTATGATTGGCCTCTTGGCTCACCGGGTGGGGGCCGTCTTTCCCCCAGTACCCAAACGCTGAAAATTTTTGGGATGAAAATGTTCCGAAGTAATTTAAGGACTTGTATGTGAAATGAAGGAGAGCAGGGAAACAGACTTAAAACAGACTTGAAGTAAAGGGGAACCCAAAAACAATTTTGTTTTTTTCTGAAAACCATAGAAAATCATTAATCACGGTCTAATTTGAAGGATAGTTTTTTTTAATTTCTTTATATCTTTTGCCATTCAGAAAGTGTCAGAAACAGCCCTTGAGTGTCGATTTTTGATTTTACCAGTGATGTCACAATGATCTCACCTTGATCCAAATGGCAACTTACATAGAGAGCCAGTGTACTCTGAGCTTGGATTCTGATACTAATTATTCTGTCATTCGCAACTTTGAAAGTTCTCAGTATATTGAAATGGATGAGTGGGATTCTGAAGAAACTATTGGAGACAAAATTAGTGATGGGAATACTTTCAGGGAAATTGTAGAGCTGTATTGTTTCGGCCCTTGTGTGAACGATTCAGACGAAGATGGTGTTAGTGAAGATGGCGGTGTTGGCAGTGCAGATGAAAACGCCGATGGCATGTTCACTACAGATTGGTCGGTTTGTTTTTCTGTTCAATTGACGATCTATCAGGGACTTTGTATGAATTGATGAATCAGATATATTACTTCAGAAAAAATATGGCACGGACACACTGTTGGTGGGGGATTGTGGAGGGGGTGGGGGAGAGTGTGGGTTGATGTTGGTTATTGTGGAGGTGATGGTTCATGGGGGATTGTGGAGGGGGTGGGGGAGAGTGTGCGTTGGTGTTGGGTATTGTGGAGGTGGAGGTGATGGTTCATGGTGGATTGTGGATGGGGTGGGGGAGAGTGTGGGTTGGTGTTGGGTATTGTGGAGGTGATGGTTCATGGGGGGATTGTGGATGGGGTGGGGGAGAGTGTGGGTTGGTGTTGGGTATTGTAGAGGTGATGGTTCATGGGGGATTGTGGACAGGGGAGGGGGGGTGTGGAGGGGTGGGTGTGGGATGGTGTAAGATAACTGCTTTATTAGTCAGGCCATAGCTGCATCGCATACTCTTGCGAGATCTCACACGATCCTGCTTAAGTCGCAAGGCCATATGCCCAATTATTTACTTGCCCCCTTCAGTATTTGCTTTTCTTTTATAAAATAACCATTCAAACCATGTTTTATCACAGTCTATCATATCAAAAGTACAAAAGCGGTTAAAATGTTCTTGGAATTTCAAACAAGATATTGAAAAATAAATATGTCGACATGTCTTGGGCTATTATGCATTCAGATACATTGTTTTAGTTTAACTTTTAAGTATTTGAACAGGATGAAGCAATAAAAGTATTTGGATAATTTATGAAACTCTACTGCTATCTTTTCACAATGACTTCAGAATTTAATCTCTAATTGACATAAAAGTGAAGCGTCCTCGAATGTGTTTTGACGGTTCAGTGAATGTTCCTCGCAGGTGCAAAATGGGATCCGTCGACCATGTGTAACGGGGTAAATGCTGCTTTTCTTCCAGAGGAGTTTGCAATAATATTACAAACACCTGCACATAGTGCAATCAATGAGCACTAACTTCCAGCTTGAAGCAAGCAACACACACTTTCGAAGTTGACCATTTTGTTGAGGTCCTCAATGTTCCCAACCCGTGCAGCCGTGGACCTTATTGGGAGGTTCGGATGCAACTAAGGCAGCTTTTTTTGCGAGCAGGAACCTTAGCTTGGTGTTGTCATGCATTAGCACTGCCAACAATGTTGAGTCTGTTTCAATGCACCTTGCAGTGCCAATGTTGAATAAAGGTGCTTTTCTCGGTATTGAGGTTGGGGAGGATGAGAGCTCATGTCATGGAAAGAAGCTGCCTTTCCCTTACACAACACCACCTTTGTTCACCAAACTCACCCCCCCCCCCCCCCCCATTTTTTTCCTCTCTCACAGTCCCCTCCTTTCCTGCCACAAGGCTCTTGTCTCGAGCATCACTGCACTGACGACTTCATCCTTTTGGCAATTAACACCCGCGATGCTGCTCATGTTATTAACTGTTTTCTAGCTTAGTACTCCGCCATATTTCCTTTGAACTTCATCTGAAATGTCATAGGTGGAGTTCATATAATCATATCTGCTTTCTAACAAGTCATCAAATTTCACCTGCGGTAGTCAGTTGAAATGTCAAAAGAAGAGTATCGATGCGGTTGTGAATTTTTTTTGTGATCATGAACAAATGATTCCAGCATGACGTACTGACGGAGTTAGAGTTGGTTATAAGTTTGTGGTCGGTGTTAGCAATCGGATTCCAGCAAAATGCTTAAATCGCATTGTGATGCAAACAAATGGATGTGCTTTTTCATGCTGTACTCGTCGGAGCAACTGGTCTCGATACGTGGAGGGTGAGATGACTGTAGATGAGAGTTGGTTGCACCATTATGATCACGAGAGTAAGAGACAGGTCAATGGGCAATGCAGTACCGCCACAAAGCATCACCAGCCCAGACTTTGTTTCGCCGGATTTCCATCGCTTCCCCAAACCAATGGAACACTTCAGTGGAGAACATTCTCTTCCGACGATGATGTCTAGGGCGCTGTGCATGAAATGAGCATGGAGGAGAGAGAGGTAATGTGGATTGGGCAGCAGAGAAAGTAAATGAATATCAGGTTGGAGGGGAAGGAGATCAGACGAGGAAATAGGTTTGAGTATCTGGGTGGAACAGTGACTGCTGGGATGGTAAGTCAGATGTAGAGATTGGAGGATGATTCAGGTGGGAGGGAATGCATGGAGGAGGGTGGAGGGAGTAATGTTAGACAGAAAAAAATTCCAGAGATTGAAAGGAAGGTTTCTGATATCGTGCATAATGCCGGCCTACCTTTACAGTTTGGAGACGGTGGTACTGACAGACAACAATGGAGGTGCAGGTTTACAAAAACAACTGTGTCATGAGGATTGTGGGAGTGAAGATGGTGGATAGAAGAACGGATTAACAGAGAGGAGATTGATGTGCAGATGTGCTTGACGTGGAGATTGGTGAAATGCCGGGCGAGATGGGCTGGAAATGTGGTGTGGATAGGGAAGAGATAATGGCAAAGAGAGTGGATGTAGTTGATGGAGCAAGGTTGGAGGAAAAGAGGTGGACCACGGTTAAGATGGGATGATTGTGTGAAGAGAGAAGGTGTGGGTGGTTGGAGGGTGGAGAGAGTTGGCTGAGCACAAAGGGGAGTGGAGAAGGGTTGTGGTCAAGGCAGGGCAGGAGCTTGGTGCCATCGGATCTCACACCTTGTAAAGGGAAAAGGAGGAGAACAATAAAAACATTTTTTTTATCACTTGTAAGAAATAGGGTCTCTTCTCTTCTTTAGCAGGTCTCTTCCACTGAGTATAAATTGTACATATTTGGATATGTCTGCTTTTCACCATTTACTTATTAGCCCTTTAATTGATAGCATGAATAGAGCAATAAGGCAACAGGTAAGAATTCAGTACTCTTAGATTTAAAAAAAAAAGATATTATCATTAATAAATGTGCATTTGTTTGAAATTATGTTTAAAAAAACGCACCCATGTCTGAAAGAAGTGGTTCAGTTTGGCATTTTTAATATGAAATAGGCAATGCCTAAAAACGAGCAAAACTCTTTAGATTTACCCTTTAGAACCTCTTACAATTACCCTTTAGAACCTCTTACAATTACCCTTTAGAACCTCTTACAATTACCCTTTAGAACCTCTTACAATTACCCTTTAGAACCTCTTAAAACCAGCATTTAGAATTACCCTTAAGAATTACCATTAAGAATTACCCTTTAGAATTACCCATTAGAATTACCCTTAAGAATTACCCTTTAGAATTACCCTTAAGAATTACCCTTAAGAATTACCCTTAAGAATTACCCTTAAGAATTACCCTTAAGAATTACCCTTTAGAATTACCCTTTAGAATTACCCTTTAGAATTACCCTTTCGAATTACCCTTTCGAATTACCCTTTCGAATTACCCTTTCGAATTACCCTTTCGAATTACCCTTTCGAATTACCCTTTCGAATTACCCTTTCGAATTACCCTTTCGAATTACCCTTTCGAATTACCCTTTAGAATTACCCTTTAGAATTACCCTTTAGAATTACCCTTTAGAATTACCCTTTAGAATTACCCTTTAGAATTACCCTTCAGAATTACCCTTTAGAATTACCCTTAAGAATTACCCTTTAGAACTACCCTTTAGAACTACCCTTTAGAATTACCCTTAAGAATTACCCTTTAGAATTACCCTTCAGAATTACCCTTTTGAATTACCCTTCAGAATTACCCTTAAGAATTACCCTTAAGAATTACCCTTAAGAATTACCCTTAAGAATTACCCTTTAGAATTACCCTTCAGAATTACCCTTTAGAATTACCCTTCAGAATTACCCTTCAGAGATACCCTTAAGAATTACCCTTAAGAATTACCCTTAAGAATTACCCTTTAGAATTACCCTTCAGAATTACCCTTTAGAATTACCCTTCAGAATTACCCTTTAGAACTACCCTTAAGAATTACCCTTTAGAATTACCCTTTAGAATTACCCTTTAGAATTACCCTTTAGAATTACCCTTTAGAATTACCCTTTAGAATTACCCTTTAGAATTACCCTTTAGAATTACCCTTTAGAATTACCCTTTAGAATTACCCTTTAGAATTACCCTTTCAAACCCTTTAGAATTACCCTTTAAATTTACCCTTTAGAATTACCCTTTAGAACCCTTTAGAATTAGACAAGGAAGATTAGAAAGGTTTTTCTTCATCATTTTTGATGGATGGAATGACATAGCCAAATATTGAAGTGGCTTTAATGCTTAAAAATCGCACCCATGTGTAAAGGAAGCAGTTCAGTTTGATATTTTAAATATGAAACAAGTCAGGAGACGACGATGGTTCATGAGAGAGCGGTATTCAATGCCAAAGGACGGACTATAACCGAAACCTAGCCCGGACAGGCCAGGCCTGGAAATGTCAAAACGAAGGTTACTGACCTTGAAATGAGATAGAAAATAATGTATAATCAGTTATGAGGTTAGTTAGCTACACAATACCGAAAATTCGGTGAAAAATGCAATGAAAAAAAAAAAAAAATTAAAAAAAGAAAAGAAAAGAAATAATAATAAATTAAAAATCGAGCTCCGTGCGGCTAGACCCATGACATTGGCCTAACCGAATATCGAAACCCCTGTCAGATTGCACCAAACCCCTCGGAGAAGATGTAGCTTGACCTTGATTATCCCCTAAAAAGACAGCTTTTTCGGGCGTGGCTCCACCCACAATGGGCGCAATACGTCCACTCTAGGCAGGACACAACTCGATCATGATATCAACCTCCCACCCAAGTTTCATCAAGATCAGATGATATCGGGTAGTTATGCTGCGGACAGACACACACACACACACACACACACACACACACACACACACACACACACACACACACACACACACACACGACGGATATAGTGGTCACTTGATAACTCGTGAACCAATAGGTAAAGCCTTGAAACAAACGAAACCCATTAGAATAATCCTTTAGAACCTTTTAAAATTACCTTTTGGAACCCTTTAGAATTACCCTTTATAGGAACCTTTAGAATGATCTTTTAGAACCCTTTGGGATTATCCTTTAGACCTCTTAGAATTACCTTTTATAACCCATTAGAATTACCCTTTAGAACCCTATACAATGAAGCACGGTTGGTTAGAAAGGTTCTTCTTAATTTATGATGGACGGACGGACATAGACAAATATTGAAGCGGGTTCACCGCTAAAAAATCATTTACTTTTTGAAATGCAAACAGACCTTTTTTGTTCCACAGATCCTTGGGGGCCACAGTGTAACCACAACATATTTAGCTAAACAAGGAAGACGCACAAAGCAAATGTTGTTCTTGGAGTTTGACTTGCACTGTTATTGTCTCAACAAGGCCTCTTTGTTGTGCTTCCAACTGTAAAACCAAGATTACATTCTTGATCTGCTTGACTGTCGAGTAAGTTGGTCACATGCTCTTTTGACAACAGCATTCTATGTGAGATAAGTAAAAGTAAATTTTATATACTTTACTTTAGGCATTTGCCTTGATCTAGTATTAGAGCTACTCACCAGCAAGACCCATTTGGATTGGGAATCTTATACAGAACAGCAATATGAGTCTTAAATAGGAACATTGGTCAATCATGTGAGCAGCACAATGATAAGATCTCATCTTTTGATAGATGGTGTTGGTATATATATGTATCTTTCACATTGCAGACAGGGCTGGAGGACTACCATTTAATCAAAAGGATGGTGGGTAATTATACCATGGTTACTTTTGAGTTGTTACGAATTGTGCGTGAAGTGAAAAGTGGGGTTAAGCAATTGGTTCACTTTTGCTTGTCTGTCTATCTGTCCACAGACATCAGTTTATGATCGAGTAAGAACTTGATTTAAATTGAATGTTATATTTTGAATATGAATCGGAAAACGAACCTGTAGTTTAGCAATATTTTGCCTCTGAATTTGTCCCGATCGCACATGTGCACAGGAGTGAGATTATTTTTTAATTCTATCTGCTTGCCTGGCAGTGAAATAAAATTAGAAATCATTCCAACCAGGAAACGTACTGTTTTTAAGGATGTCATGAAGGACACAAAGAAGAGGTACGAATAACTAATGTAACATGTCACATAAAGTGGTGTAAAAGATGTAACAAGTAAACTTTCGGTATTTTTTTCAACAACCTTTAAAATCTTTATTTTATTCCAATTGAATTATATACTTGAACACTGTAGAACATAAATCGTCTCATTGCCACTTTCAAAAACCTGTCATTTAGCAGTACCTTTTGACCCCGCTATTCGCGGGGGATACGTTCCTGGAAAATCCGCGAATTGCGAAACCTCGAATAGCGGGGCATTGTTTCGATGGAAAACGGGGTGGGGGGGATGATAGGTTCCTGAGTTGCGAAAATCCACGAATAGAGAGGAACAAACCACGAATGGTGAGGCAAAACCCGCGAAAGTCGACGAAAATCCGCGAATTTGTGGACCACGGCCGCGAATAAGAAAAACCAAACCGCTATTTTGCGGAACATGGCCGCGAATATGGGGGAAAAAAAGCCAATTCACCAGACACTTTTCAGGGAATAGAGAAACCAGTCGCATTTTATCACCCGTGAATACACGGAACCCACGAATAGCGGGGTCTGACAGTCCTTGGATAAAATTTTTACGACCATCACTGCAACACCCCACAGATCTGGGCGTTATGGCAGAGTGGCCAGACGGAAGCCTCTCCTCAGTGAAAGACATGAAAGCCCGCTTGGGGTTTGCAAAAAAGCACCTAAAGGACTCTCAGACTGTGAGAAACAAGATTCTGTGGTCTGATGAAACCGAGATTGAACTGTTTTGCTTCCGTCTGGTCACTTTGCCATAAAGCCCAGATCGGTGGAGTGTTGCAGTGATGTTTGTCCTTCTGGAAGTTTCTCCCATCTTCACACAGGATCTCTGGAGCTCAGCCAGAGTGACGATCGGGTCCTTGGTCACCTCTCTTAACAAGGCCCTTCTCTCCCGATTGCTCAGTTTGGCCGGGCAGCCGGCTCTAGTAAGAGCCCTGGTTGTTCCAAACTTCTTCCATTTAAGAATTATGGAGGCCACTGTGCTCTTGGGAACCTTCAATGCAGCATAATGTTTTTTGTCGGTTTCCCCAGATCTGTACCTCGACACAATGCTGTCTCTGAGCTCTGCAGGCAGTTCCTTCGACCTCATGGCTTGGTTTTTGCTATGATATGCATTGTCAGCTGTGAGACCTTATATAGACAGGTGTGTGCCTTTCCAAATCATGTCCAATCATTTGAATTTACCACAGGTGGACTCCAATCAAGGTGTAGAAACATCTCAAAGATGATCAAGAGAAATGGGAGGCACCTGAGCTAAATTTCAAGTGTCATAGCAAAGGGTCTGAATACTTATGTCGATGTGATATTTCAGTTTTTTCTTTTTAGTAAATTTGCAAAACTTTCTAAAATTCTGTTTTTTCTTTGTCATTATGGGGTATTGAGTGTAGATTGATGAGGGGAAAAATGTGTTTAAACGATTTCAGCACAAGGCTGCAACATAACAAAATGTGAAAAAAGTAAAGGGGTCTGAATACTTTCTGAATGCACTGTATATGAAGACTGAAATATTTCGGAAATCAATCCACACGTTTCCATTGTCTTGTGCATATTTTGTCTTATTAGTTTTGAGTCAATGGTCAACCAAATACCTTGGTCAAAACTTTTTACCAAAAGCATTTTTTTTCTAGATAAGATGGATTAAACACTACAAACTTTGGCTGGCGATCCAATTGAGTCAATTGTAAAATTATTCACCTTGATGCATTTGTGTCATAAATAAACTGACCAGAACGAAATTCCAACCAAGTCTTTTGCGCCATCTGGTGTATTCATTTTGTTTCACATCCATAGGTTGTCTCCCCCAAGTGGAGAAGCATTATATTACAAAAGGTGGAACGGATTTTTCTTTTCATGCCGTAATGTCGGGAGAAGTTGTGACAAGCAGGGGCAGATTAACTATACTTGGAGCCAAGGCTAATTTTATTTTGGGGGCCCTTTTCTATTATTTTATTAACAATATTTGTGCATGTGCGGCATTAAGTTAAGAGAGAAACCAACATAAAACGCTAATTATATTTCAGGCCCTTTTTCTATAAATTGTATTAATATTAATATACATTTACATAATTTATACAAATGACGTCATGCAGCGCCTGGAGATGGCAGAGGAAAGGAGCAATGTACAACAAATCCGGACTCGAATTCGGATCCGTATTCGCATCTTCACCAAATCTAACAATTTGGCCTTGTCACATGCCCTCCCTCTTCACCAAATTTCGTCAGAATTCATCCATAACTTTTTTATATATCCTGTTCAAAACAGACAGACAGACAAACAAACAGACAGGGGTGAAAACATAACCTCCAACCACCTGCGGTGGTAGAGGTAACAAACTTTATTTTATGGTCTATGAAACGTAAAATAAAACGGGGAATTTGCAAGTTTGTGTACTCTGTCATATTTTAGATCAAATTCCAAAGTTTGCATATCAAGTTTTCTGATTTGAAAAATCTCAATCGTATCGTCGAAACTCCGCTCCTGCAAAATGTCACTTTCTATGTACATCATTGAGAGCGTCTTCAGCTGCTCTTGCTTCATGCTTGCTTCATTCATCAAATTTTGAACAAATCTTTATCATGATAATATGGAGAAGATAAATTAATAATTTTGTCAAATGGTCAAATGTGAGTGTCACCTAAAATCATCAATTTTTTTATCCAATTGACCTAAAATTTCAATTTACCATTTGAGTTTTATCTTGAAATTTTCAACAAAGTTTTACTATGAGAATATGGAGAAGGCAAAATTAATAATTTGGTCAATAGGTCAAAGGTCAGCGTCACATTAAATCGCCAATTTCCATCTGATTGACCTGAAATTTTAAGAACTTGCATATTGGGGCGTTAAATTGTTTCACCTATCAAAAGCTATTTGTTGCAACTCGATGCACAGCATCCCAGGTCATTGCAACCATCCCATTGGATCGTAAACATTTCTATAACTGATTATTTACCTTGGATGGGTCACGACAACTACAAATTTGTAGTTGCGCATAGTAATTTTAATACAATTACAAATTTGTAGCAAGGTCAAGGTTGCGCATAATCAACATTCACCCGATTGACCTGAAATTTAAAGGATTTGCATATCAGGTCACTGAATTGGTTCACTAATCAAAAGCTAGAAGGTGATTTTTTTTGTTCCAAATCTTAAAGGTCAAGGCTGCATAAAATCGTCAATTTTCATTTTGTATTTTTTATGCCTCCGTTGACGAAGTCGCCGGAGGAATTATGTTTTCAGGTTGTCTGTCCGTCCATCCGTCCATCCATCCGTGATAGGTTTTCATTACCGCGATAACTTGAGAACGGCTGAAGGGATCTTAGTCAAAATTGGTGCAGGTATGTATAATGAGGTAAAGATGGACCAATTAGATTTTGGGTTCATGAGGTCAAAGGTGAAATGTCAGAGGTCATGTTTGGTAAAAATCCTGTTACCATAATAACTTGTGAACCAGTGATGGGTTTCTGACCAAATTTGGTACACTTATGCAGAATGATGTAAAGATTAACTGGTTGGATTTTTGGGTCAAGAGGTCAAAGGTCAAAGCCTGTTATCAGTCTATAACTTGAGAACGGCTGAAGTGATCCAATTCAAACTTGGTACAGGTATGTATAATGATGTAAAGATTAACTAAATATATTTGGGGCCAAGAGGTCAAAGGTCAAAGTCTGTTATAGGTCTATAACTTGAGAACGGCTGAAGTGATCCAATTCAAACTTGGTACAGGTATGCATAATGATTTAAAGATTAACTGATTGGACTTTTGGGTCAAAGGTCAAAGTCTGTAATAGGTCTATAACTTGAGAACGGCTAAAGGGATCTAATTCAAACTTGGTACATATATGTATCATGATGTAAAGATTAACTGATTAGATTTTGGAGTCCTGAGATCAAAGGTCATGCCAGGTGAAAATGTGATAACTTTTTCAGGTTGTCCCTCTGTCTGTCCGACTTCATTATTTTTACTGAAGTTCAAATTAAGATCATACATGTTTATACTACCTCTTTTTAAATCTCAAGCATTGCAGTTGACAGGTTAAGGCAGTGCATGGTTCTTATATCTTTGAGTCAGTCAGTGAGTGTGTTTAACAGCCATGAATGCTGTGATATTTTGTAAACCAGGAGAAAAGCTCCTTGTATTGGAGAAAATGTTGACCGATATATTTTGGAAAAAAAGAACATAATTTCTGATCTCTTCTCTGCTCATTAACTTGTATGGGTGTAAAAGACATTTGTGAACCCCTGTATGCGAGTAATCTACTTGCAGACAAGGACATTGGCTAAGTTTTATATCCTTAACACATTGTCTTTATATTTGTTGCTTTAAATCATGGCTATATGAAATCATGATTATCAAAATTTGTAGTTGTAGTGACCCATCCAAGGTAAATAATCAGTTATAGAAATGTTTACGATCCAATGGAATGGTTGCAATGACCTGGGATGCTGTGCATTGAGTTTAAACAATTGCCTGTCAGCCAATCGTCTGCGCTTGATCGACCCACAATCCCATTCTTGTGAAGGCATTTTAAAAGTATCCTAATGATTTACCGGCAGATGGAACGCATATATTTGATAGACGATTACTTTATGCGAAGGCATTAATCCATACAGCTTGAAGAAAGTGGAATTTGCAGCTGAGAATGGCAAATTATGGCAGGAAACCGGTGATTATATACAGTTGTGGCCAAAAATATTGGACCCTCACACTTTTCTCAAATAATGCACCATTTCTTCCAGAAAATTGTTGAAATTAAAATATATTTTGGTATCCACAAACGTATTTCTTTGGTATGCAGTGGAACAAAACCAAAAAAACCTTAAAATGACTAAATCTTAGCTTATTCCACACAGAAATCCTAAAATGGCCCAGACAATATTATTGGCACCTTTTAGCAGTTGTAAGATATCATTAGATTTCAAGCAGGTGATTCTCCTTTACTTTGGAATTGAACTCACCTGTGGTGAGTTGCAGGTGCCTGCAATATAAAAATCACTTTCAACCCGTTTGAATATAGAAAAGGAGTCATTCTGCTGTTTTGTGTCACTGTGTGTACCGCAATGAGCATGGAGAAAATAAAGAAAACCAGAAAATTGTCTGAGGAGGTCAGACACAAGATTGTAGCCAAGCATGGACAATCTAAAGGCTCCAAGTCCATCTGCAGAAACCTTGATGTTTCTGTGTCCACCGTATGCAATGTTATCAGGAAGTTTAAGGCACATGGCACTGTAGCCAATGTCCCTGGATGTGGCTGCAAGAGGAAGTTTGATTGAAGATTGCAGTGAATGATTGTTTGAATGGTGGAGAAAGCACCACAATCAAACTGACAAACAGATTCAAGCTAACCTTCAGACATAAGGCATAACAGTTTCAACTTGCACCATCCTTTGCCAACTCAATGGAAGGGGGTTCAACTGTAGGAGCCCCAGGAGGACTCCACTGCTGAGAGAGAGACATAAGAAAGCCTGACTGGAGTTTGCTAAAACACACCTGGACAAGCCAAAATCCTCCTGGGAGAATGTCCTGTAGACAGATAAGAACAAATTAGAGTTTTTGGTAAAGCACATCATCTCTATGTTTACAGAAAACCAAATGAAGCCTTCAAAGAAAAGAACACCTTCCCTACAGTCAAACATGGAGGAGGTTCAGTGATGTTTTTGGGTGCTGTGCTGCCTCTGGCACTGGGTACCTTGAATGTGTGCATGGCATCACGAAATCAGGAGATTACCAAGGCATTTTGGAGTGCAATGTTCAACGCAGTGTCAGAAAGCTCGGTCTATGTTGAAGGTCATGGGTCTTGCAGCAGGACAATGACCACAAACACAATTCAAAAAGCACCTCGGAATGGTTCAAGACAAAACACTGGACTGTTCTGAAGTGGCCAGCAATGAGTCCAGATCTAAATCCCATTGAACACCTGTCGCGAGATCTGAAAACAGCAGTTGGGAGAAGGCACCCTTCAAATCTGGGAGAACTGGAGCAGTTTTCACAAGAAGAGTGGGCCAAACTGCCAGTAAAGAGGTGTAGGAAGCTCATTCATGGCTAGAGGAAGTGCTTGACAGCAGTTATTTTGTCCAAATGCTACAAAATATTCAGTCTAGGGTGTCAATAATTTTATCAATGGCATTTCTTTTTATTTTCTTATTTAAAAGGATGTATTAAGTTCTGAATCAAAAACAAAGGTTCTGTAATATTAACAATGAAATAAAGAATTGTGGAGACCAAATACTTTTGTCAATTTCAACTTGCTTTTAGAGAAATTGTGAGCTGTTTGAAAAAAGTACAAGGGTGCCAATATTTTTGGCCACAAGCGTGGATAAAGTGGCCTGTAAAAGTAATCACCCCCGACCAAGAATGCCACATTTAGATGAATTACGAATTACGTGGAAACAATTTTTCCAAATGAACTTTTTTATTCATAACTGAAGAGATCAAACTAAGAATTGTTACAGTTGAAATTAGGTTACATATCACGAATACTTGCAAAGACCATGTACAAATCAAAATTCACTGGTTGAAAAAGTATTCAGCCCATTAGGTCAGTACTTGTTGGAATGGAAGCACCTTTTTCATTAACGACTGCTGTCTTTTTGGGTAGGTCTCTACCAGCTTTGCAAGGTGAGTTGGTGAAATCTTTGCCCATTTTCCACGTGAAAATTGCTCTAGTTCTGCCAAGTTTGATGGGGATCGTTGATGGACTGGAATCTTCAGGTGTTGCTAAAAATGTTCAATTGGGTTCAGGTTAGGACTTTTACTGGGAAACTCAAGCCACTCCAATTATTAGCACGAACATTATTTGCTAACTGCTAACTGGTATAACCATCCAGGTCATACTATCCTCAACTAAAGTATCAACCAAGCGCAGGTACTCCGTTGTTAGACTATCAGTCTTGCTTGAGTATTTTCATAATATATCGACTCATTTTCATCATGCATCTCTGCTTAAGCATACTTAATTTCTGAAAGAATGCATATGCATTTTTCACTAATGTTCTTAGGACCAATGAATTTATTTTGAAAACCCAAACGTGTTTATATTTTGCTCTCTCTTTTGTGTTAGATGCAATTGGTTTTTTTTTATTCAGCCACTCCAATGTGACTTTAGCTTTGAGCTTCAGATTATTGTCCTGTTGAAATGCTACGAAGTTTTATATTCATGGCTGACTCGAGCAGGTTTTTATCAAGGATTCTCCTGTAATTTGCACCATGCATTGTCCCTTCTATCCTGACAAGGTTGCCCGTCGCTGCCGATGAAAAGCAGCCCCATAATATGATGCTGCCACCACCACCACCATGCTTGATAGTACAGATGGTGTGGACTGGGTGATATGCATAGTTAGGCTTGTGCCAGAGTAATGCTTTGAATTTATACCAAAAAGTTCAATTTTTGTCTCATCTGACCAAAAACCTTTTCTATACATGTCTGCAGTATCACGAAGATACTTTTTTGCAAACTCCATACAAGCTTTTATATGTGTCTTTTTCAGTAATGGCTTATTTTTTGCCACCTGTCCATAGACAGTCACCTTTTTTTGCCAGCTTTGTGAGGGGAAAGGGATATTTTTGATTAATTAACAATGATCCCCATCTCGGACATAGAGCCTTGCAGATCTTTCAAAGTCATTGTTGGATTTACAGTGACATCCAGAACCAGTTTCCTGCTCATTCGGCTGCTGAGTTTGGATGGGCGATCTGATCTGGGTAGAGTCTGGGTAGAACGATAGTCTTCCACTTCTTAATGATGGATTTCACCATATGCTCAAAGGGATAATGAGTGACTTTTAAATCTTCTTATAACCCTCTCCTGAACGGTGCTTCACTGCCACTTTATGTCTTGACTTCTTTGGAAAGCTCCTTGGTCTTCATGTTTGCCTTGTTAGTTGACCAAATGATTGCATGGTCTTAAAACTCCTTTGATAAGTGGGGGAGCTTAATTTTTCAAGTTAAACCATTAATTACATACAGGTGAAAGCTACTACACGTATCTTGTATCCTTTCAAACAAATAATTTGCTCCTCAAGTGATTTCGGGTTAATTAGGCAGAGGGTTTGAATACTTATGCAACTGTGAATCATCTGATTTTGTCTGTTGATCTATCTTATTCACATTTTATCTGTATTTTTAGCTGTATCACTTTTGAGTAGTTTGTGAAGACTATATATTCAGTTTGATTTGAAAGCATCATTAAATAAGCTCAGGTGCCATCAAAATGTGAAAACAAGCAGAAAAGCCCATCAAAATGATGGGTGACCCTTCTGAATTTTCAAACTAATCAGCCTTTAAAACTCAGGTTAAAACTGATCCCGCAATCCCTTAAAACCTTAATTTATCATACAAATTGCTCATCCCTTTATTTGGGTGATGTATCGGCAACAGACCTCTGCCTTGATCACTCCCAAAAATAATTGAAATAACCCAGGTTACGTACATGAAGCAAAAACTTGCCTACAACTTATGTGTATATGTAATACATTGTGGTTTAATAGCTCGAATAATTGCAATCACACTGGTCCATGGGTTGACAGTGACACCACAGGCCTGAAGCCTAAGGCCTATGTGTTCTGTCGCTTTGGCAAAATGACGGATGTATACAATTTTTTTTCAGTTTACCATTGTGGGTGGAGTCGGGCCATCTCTCCAAACAATGGTGGGAAGGCAGTCCGTCAATGGTCGGTCCATACATACACATACATACACCAATACATACACATACATAGTCCAAAAACGAACCAGTTTATATAAATATAGATATACCATAATAATTTAGATTACGTAAGATAGAAGGATTAACATCCAAAAGTTCGGTGTCTCAATTTCAAAGGCAATACACCTCTCCAAACGTCATCCAATTTGCCAATTGCTGTCCACCCCACTTTGATTATATCAATATATTGTATCCCAATCTTGAGAGCAAAAATAAACCAATTGCATCTAACACAAAAGAGAGAGAGAGCAAAATATAAACACGTTTGGGTTTTCAAAATAAATTCATTGGTCCTAAGAACATTAGTGAAAAAATGCATATGCATACTTGCAGAAATTAAGTATGCTTAAGCAGAGATGCATGATGAAAATGAGTCAAAGTATTATTAAAATACTCAGACAAGACCGATAGTCTAACAACGGAGTACCTGGGCTTGTTTGATACTTTAGTTGAAGAGGATAGTATGACCTGGATGGTTATACCAGTTTGCAGTTAGCAAATAATGTAAGTGTTAATTTTTTTTACTTCAGGCATGGACAGCCAGTTTGTGAATGACTTGGGTAAAAAAACAGCGAATGGCAAACAATGAACCAATAAATTCCACATTCCTGTGCCACCTTCAGTCGAACACCGCATTGACAGCACATTCTCTATATTTTTATGGCAAACAGCATCATTCATCATTCCAATCATAAATGAATACTATAGTATTGATATATCAAAATATAATGTTAAATCACGATTGTATTGATATATTATCAAACCAGCGAACCGTCATCATCTGTTCACTTCTGGATTCGGGAGTCGGGTCAGTTTCAATCACATTTAAAAATCATAATTGTATTGAGGAATTTCTGAAACTTCCTCTCTCCTTTGAACTTACGATGCCTGCTGGGACCCCAAAAGTTACACAGAGGTTATTATATTTCCTTTTGGTAAAATATGCAAATGTAATGGTTGCTATACTCTGTCCCCATGTCATGTGACCAGATCCTCAGCTCTGCTTGGTGTATGTCTGTGAGGACATACATACGGATAGACAAATGCTGTTCTAGGCGGTATTGCCCTACAGGCTATGCCGTAAAAAATAAATTCAATAACATGCAATGGTAAGGGGTAAGGAAATGGTGGGAATAGTGGGGTGGTGAACAACAGATTGCAGAGAAAGTAGCCAATGGGAAATTCCAACATTATACAAATCAGAAGAGTTGAAAAGTGATTTTCAATCAATTGATTGTAAAAGTAGCAAAATGCTAACCACTGAAGAAATGATAGCTGCGAACATTATATTAGCTTCCAACGAGGTCAGCCTGTGAAATATTACTGATCCATTTTGATCGCAGTTTTATACACAAGTCCTCAATCTGAGAGCCCTGGTGGGTCATTATTACTAGAAAACAAAAGAATGACCTGTCCCCCTCTCAATTAGCTAAATACAGAGCATGAAGCAACCATTTTAACTTGGAATAGTGAAAATTTAAATTACTAGGGCATGCCCGTACTATATCTATATCTAAAATTATATCCCATCCTCTATTTACATGAAATGGTTTGGTCCAAAGCGAACGGCTTGCGAGTGGTGACAATCCCCCCCCTCTATTTACATGCAATGGTTTGGTCCAAAGCGAACGGCTTCCGGAGTTTGGTAAAGAAATCGCCATCGCGTGCACAAACGCGCAGGAAAGCGAATGAATCGCAAATTCGTTTTTATTAGTTGTAAAACATAGTTTAACGCCAACATAGTTTGCAAACGTGAAATAAATGAATACGCTCTCAAATGTGCCATCCGAGGCAGAGTGTGCCCGCCACGTTCGGCACACGCGATCGTTCGCTGCTCTCTGATTGGTTGAATCGTTTTTTGGACATAGCTCGGTAAGTAATTGTCCGATTAATATGAAACCTTGAAAAGGCACATCCTCGGGTCCCCAGCAATATACCTGGCAAGTTAAAAGTATATCGGACCCGTGGTTGTCGAGAAACAGCGGTCACAGACAAACAAACGTACAGACAGACAGAGATTACTGGAATTATAGATAGATAATCGGTTGTGAACCATATAGCAGGGCTTCTCGACCTTTCTTATTTCGTGGAACATTTTTGAGTTTGCTCGATCCTCATGGCACACCGAACCGAATCTTACCAAGTCAATGTGTATAATATTTTCATCACCCACGATAGTCATTGGAGCGAGAATTAAAACGAAAAATCTACTTTTTCCACCAAGATAAGCAAAATATATCTCACGTACTGCATTTGGAATCATTTAACCATTTCAAGAGGTTAAGAAAATATTTCAAATGATCAAATAAATTAATTTGAAGTTTTATAATAAAAGAAAATCCTCATGCCTATTCAGCCTTCAAAGGAGATTATAAACTTAATCTTTTTAAAAGCACTTCTTTCAAATACATCATTTAATATTACAGGGCAGTCAAATAATTTATTTTATAAGGTTCACAGAAGCAATTAAGTGGGAAATTGAAGGCCCTGACTTTCATTTGGCACTTGTGAGAAACTTGCACCTGTCATGAGGGAAAGAGGGGCTTGCGTTCGACTCTACGCTGGAACGAGCTGCACGAAGTTCCTGATCCAGGCTCTTTGGACATGACCTCTTGTTGTTCTTGACAAGTATCGATGTTGAGAAGCTCACTGCACAAAGGTACTGCATGCTATTGAAAACCATGGCAATACATCAATGGCATGATCAGAGATAGTTGGATGAGAAGGTACCACAGTACATTTGGGACTTTGTCATGGCACACCATTTGTGAAGCACTGATAGTGACTCACTCAACATGGTGACCGTGGGTTTAGCAAAATGTGCAAACACAGGAAGTGACATCATGTTCAACCCACCCATTGTGAGAGGTGGTTGGGGGTGGGGGGGGGGGGAGGTGGGGCGGTTTCCTTCACGAGAGATATTGCATAATTACGAGTTTGGAAGCCCATGGTAAAAGTACCACAAATTAGGGGCAATACCCCTGGGCGCTCAAATGGTAGAATAAAGTAGTCCACTACACTTACTAAAGGTATTTTAAACAGGATCACAGTATTTTAAACCAATTTCAATGCTTGCTAGAAGACAGGGCAGAATGTAGAATCATACTAACATAATCATAAGACTTCAAACAAACAAACAAAAAAATACATATTTTTGGAGGCCACCCCGTATACCCTCCTCAGACCCCGATTTTTCTAATGCCTTGAACAAACATTATTACATCATGGGTGATGAAAGTTGTGATCTAGTTTCATCAAAATTGTGTGTGTACTTTCGGAGAAGAGAGCAAATACCTATTTTAGGGAGTCACACCCCCCACACATCCCCTTAAGCCCTGATTTTGTAAATGCCGTGAACAATCATTGATGCATCACGGGTGATAAAGGTTGTGGTCAAGTTTCATTGAAATTGTGTGTGTAGTTTCTGAGTAAAAAGCAAATTCCTAATTTGAGGGGCAACCTCCCCATAGACCGCCTTAGATCCCGAATTTTTAAATGCCAGGAACAAACGTTTGTACAAATTGGGTGATGAATGGAATGTTGTGGTGAAGTTTCATTGGAGTTGTTTGTGTAGTTTCTGAGAAGAAAGGAAATACCTATTTTGGGTGGAAACCCGTACTTTATTGTCTCCCAGGAGCATTTCCGAATTTTGGGGGTGAGGAGGGGGGGGGGGGGGGGAGTGACAGACAGCATTAGCAGATTAAATACAGTGAGTATTGTGAAATTCCAAAATCATCATAATTCTTAACAGGACATGTCCTGTTATCGTGGTGGAATTATGTGGAATATTTACGCTGGAAATCGTGGAATATTTTTATATTGTGGAATATCGTGGAATATTTCTTAATGGAAAATAAGATAATTTATTTTTAAATTCGGGAATGCTCGAAGCGGCAAATAAGATCTGCGTCCTGGAGACCTCCCATGTTCAATTTTTGGTCCAAATGAAAAAAATTATAATTTTCCTGTTGGTTTGGATTAATTTGAGGCAACTTTGCTGAATATTATTATTTTTCTCTCCAAGGAGCGTTTCTGTGTTTCAAGGTAGGACAGACAGACAGACAGATTGCATTAGCCTATATATATATATATATATATGCCATTCTCTCTCTCTCTCTCTCTCTCTCTCTCTCTGTCTCTGTCTCTGTCTCTGTCTCTCTCTCACCACCTGCTCGCCGTTGTTGCATTGGGTGTGGCGCAATGTCGGCTGGGCATGTTCGGTGAGGGCGAGCTGCTCTGCCTTTCGATTTTTCTACCCATTTTCACGTCGTTTTTCACCCTTTTCCTCCATTTTTGTTGATTTGACATAGGTACTCCGCCTGTGCCCCCACCATTCCCTTTTTTTCAGACCCAAGACTATACCTCTCACCCACCCATACTCCTCCCCCTTTCCCACCCACCTGTTCACCCCTACACTCCTCACTTGCGTTGCTATCTCTGTCTTGCTATAATACGGTCTTTCAGTTTTCTTTAACAAATACATTTATTACAATCGTATTTTTATTCTCTAAGATGCTTACTTATCCTACGCAAGGAGTAGACGATTATTTCCAGCGCCATGGCCAAATTCCTGCCCTAACCAGGCGAATGTCAGGTCTGGCCAGCCGGTTCGTGAGGTCTTGGGCCAAGCTTCCCCCAGCCGACCCCACAATATGTGATAATATTGGCCATTAAAGAAGAAGAAGAAGAAAAAATATGCTAACTCACTGCCCCAATAAAACTTTTGTTAAAGTACAGACATTGTTTTAAACGTTTGGAGGAGTCATTCATTAGCACTCGTGGATGCCAGATGGATACCATTATTTATGCCTCCAAAAGCATGAATGTGGTTGATGAATTTCACTTTACCAGTTACAATTGGGCGAGTCCTTCACTCCCCATTTATGGAGGAGTTATCTGCATATCACGTGTGCTAACGTAGTGCAATATGGAACAGTCCAGTGCTTTTGACCCAATGAGAAGCCAGGTAGATTTTTGTTGCATCTGTCATAATTGCCGTATTAGGGACATTGCATACTCACTTCATAGCTTGCCATCGGCATTTGATATCCTTGCCATCTAATATAAAAGCAATAGATCGTACGTCCAGAAAAGTCTTTTTTCGAATTCAATTGATCGGAAGGTGTTGGAATGCTATGTTTTTGTTGGCAAATCTGGATCAGCTAAGATCTTGTTCTATTCGTGCAATAAGGCTGTCTCACCTTTTTTTTTTTTTTTTTTTTTTTTTTTTTTGTATACAAGATCGAGGCTCGTCAAAGAGCGAACATTAATCACACAGAAAGACAAACAGACACATAAAACAAATAACATCGGGAGCGGTAGACAAGATGGGGAGAGAGGGGGAAGGACACAAACACAACATTTGAGAGCAGGGACCGAGAGACATGGAGACATCGAGAGATCTGTGGGAGGGAGAGGGCTTTGGGGGGGAGGCATGTGAAGGGGGGGAGGCATGTGAAGGGGGGGGGGGGTGGGAGAGGTATAAACATATGGACACTGCCAGGATTTCCAGGAAATAAGTTGGAATTTCAAACAAGGTGGATCTGGGGTGAATTAGTGGGGGTAGAAAAGATCAAGGTTATGGATGGGGGAAGATAAGAGATGGTGGTGAACAGCTGTTTTAAAGACCTGGAGGGAGGAGAGGGATTGAAGGGAGTGTGGGAGTTTGTTCCACAGGCGGGAGAAAAGAGGAATGAAAGAGTGAAGGTGAGCAGGAGCCGAGGTGGTATATTGATAGACCTGATACATTCAATGGTGGTATATTGGACTGTACAGTTGGTAGTCACGATGGTGGTGTATATTTTATCACTGACAAATCTCAGGGCAGTGGAGATTCACTTGTAAACGAGTCTTGTGTACCTGGGCTATTTCATCAGATGAGTGAGCAACACCTGGGGAAGTGTACCTGGGCTATTTCATCAGATGAGAGAGCAACACTTGGTCGTTGATAGGACCGTTGCTTGTGGTAATAGCCAGAAACCTTTGTTTGCTGTGATAAAAGCCTTCCGTATGGCTACTCCACCAGACAGACAAGCAATACTCGGCTGTCAATAAGACCATTGCTTGAGTTGATGTGGTTGGTGTGAGAATCGCAGCCACATAGGATGTCCCCTTAAATTTCCGAATGATGGTTTTCCTAGATTTTTGTCTGATTGCTTTTATTTATGGAGGTCTCCTAAGTGTGTAAGCATCAGGAGTGACTCCTAAGTATCTTGGTTTACAATCATGCACAAGTAGGGAAGCACAGATGTTAAATTATTCTGTTGCCTCAACATTATTCAGGTGAAGAGGAAGAACGTTTTTGTGTTTGTTGAATTTACAATGCCCGGATTTGATGTGGTCCTCCAGTGACCGGAGGTCCCCCTTGAGGGTCTTCTCAGTCGCGACCAAGGAAGGTGCTCGTACAGCTGGCACAATATTATTCGCATGGATACATTTATGAGATGTAGCAAGGTGGAATCTTCCCTGGTGTCGAGATTGAAAAGTGGCAGCGTGAGAACTGGTTCTGGGAGTGAGTCCGTTGTGCAAAGTCCATGTGTGCCTAATTCGGTTGCCAAGGTTAACAATGACTTTTTGGTTGCTTAGCGTAGCATTAATTAGAATGAGGAACTAGACTTGCTCATGAAAGATAGCGCCGATCTGCGTCGGCAGACATATAGAACAATGGATGAAATCACCAGGGCATTGCTAGAGGTCTGCTAACCGCCATGGGAAGCAAGGAGGAGCCGGCGTTTCAGGCGTTAACCCTAGGTCAGAGTAAAATGACGATATCAACCAGAATATTGTCAATAAGACCAATTGACATAATCACATCTTTTTTGTTATCTTCTTTTTTAAATCAATCGTTCTTTGGTATGTTCTTTTTCGAAAAGAAAATTAGTTGGGGAAAGCATTTGTTTTTGCATTGATTGATTCAGTTCCTTCTGCAGCTCAATTTCACTTCCAGACACCTACTTATGCGACATCTGCAAGCAGACACCAGGGACGGATTTACAATGGTGCCAATGGCAGACACCTCAGCACCAGACTGACCCACACTCATAAGGGGCCCATAATGATCAAAATTGTTACTTGAAAAAAAGAAACTAATTCAAAGGTTATATATATATATATATATATATATATATATATATATATATATATATATATATATATATATATATATATATATATATATATATTAGCTTGGCTCGGCTCGGCTCGCTACGCTCGCCTCACCAAGCATCGTTACTGAGGAACGGGCTTATTTTAGCTGAGGATAATGACTACCTGAGTTGCTGTGTTGTCATGATTTACACCAATCATAATACAAACAATTACTTTGCACAAATGCATTTGTTGTGTTTGTGATATTACATTTTTATAGGCAATTTAGGTTGAAGATTTAGGTTGAATGTTTTTTTTTCAAGAAATAACCCCTCAGCACATACATAGTGGAGGGGAAGGTGCAGACTGGGATTTTGGGACGATTACACTTCACCACCACGTAATTCAAAACACCTCACCACCAAGTAATTTAAAACACCTCACCACCAAGTAATTCGAAGCACCTCACCACCAAGTAATTCAAAACACCTCACAGCCATAAAACACATAATAAAAACACCTCACAGCCACGAAATTAAAAACACCTCACCACCAAGTAATTAAAAACACCTCACCACCAAGTAATTAAAAACACCTCACCACCAAGTAATTAAAAACACCTCACCACCAAGTAATTAAAAACACCTCACCACCAAGTAATTAAAAACACCTCACCACCAAGTAATTAAAAACACCTCACCACCAAGTAATTCAAAACACCTTACCACCAAGTAATTTAAAACGCCTCACCACCATGTAATTTAAAACGCCTCACCACCATGTAATTTAAAACACCTCACCACCACGTAATTCAAAACACCTCACCACGACATAATTCAAAACACCTCACCACCAAGTAATTCAAAACACCTCACCACCAAGTAATCCAAAACACCTCACCACCAAGTAATCCAAAACACCTCACCACCACGTAATTCAAAACACCTCACCACCAAGTAATTCAAAACACTTCACCACCAAGTAATTCAAAACACCTCACCACCACGTAATTCAAAACACCTCACCACGACATAATTCAAAACACCTCACCACCAAGTAATTCAAAACACCTCACCACCAAGTAATCCAAAACACCTCACCACCAAGTAATCCAAAACACCTCACCACCACGTAATTCAAAACACCTCACCACCAAGTAATTCAAAACACCTCACCACCAAGTAATCCAAAACACCTCACCACCAAGTAATCCAAAACACCTCACCACCACGTAATTCAAAACACCTCACCACCAAGTAATTCAAAACACTTCACCACCAAGTAATTCAAAACACCTCACCACCACGTAATTCAAAACACTTCACCACCAAGTAATTCAAAACACCTCACCACCAAGTAATTCAAAACACCTCACCACCACGTAATTCAAAACACTTCACCACCAAGTAATTCAAAACACCTCACCACCAAGTAATTTAAAACACCTCACCACCAAGTAATTAAAAACACCTCACCACCATGTCATTTAAAAACACCTCACCACCAAGTAATTCAAAACACCTCACCACCAATTAATTTAAAACACCTCACCAGCAAGTAATTAAAAACACCACCACCAAGTAATTCAAAACACCTCACCACCAAGTAATTCAAAACACCTCACCACCAAGTAATTTAAAACACCTCACCACCAAGTAATTCAAAACACCTCACCACCACGTAATTCAAAACACCTCACCACCACGTAATTCAAAACACATCACCAGCAAGTAATTCAAAACACCTCACCACCAAGTAATTCAAAACACCTCACCACCAAGTAATTTAAAACACCTCACCACCAAGTAATTCAAAACACCTCACCACCACGTAATTCAAAACACCTCACCACCACGTAATTCAAAACACATCACCAGCAAGTAATTCAAAACACCTCACCACCACGTAATTCAAAACACCTCGTCACCAACAAATTCAAAACACCTCACCACCACTTAATTAAAAACACCTCACCACCATGTAATTATAAATACCTTACCACCACGTAATTCAAAACACCTCACCACCATGTGATTTTAAAACACCCCACCACCACATCATTTAAAAACACCTCACCATCACGTAATTCAAAACACCTCACCACCACGTAATTCAAAACACCTCACCACCATGTAATTCAAAACACCTCACCACCATGTAATTCAAAACACCTCACCACCACGTAATTATAAATACCTCGCCACCACGTAAATCAAAATACCTCACCACCATGTGATTTAAAAACACCTCACCACCATGTGATTTAAAAACACCTCACCACCATGTGATTTAAAAACACCTCACCACCATTTGATTTAAAAACACCTCACCACCATTTGATTTTAAAAAAACCTCACCACCACATAATTAAAAAACACTTCACCACCACGTCATTTAAAAACACCTTACCACCACATAATTCAAAATACCTCTCCACCACGTGATTTAAAAACACCTTACCACCACATAATTCAAAATACCTCACCACCACGTGATTCAAAACCACCACAACGTTATTAACAACACTTCACAACCACGGAAACAAAAGTTTGAGGGAGTCGTTAAGTGTCAACACAGACACCGCCCAGATGTGTAGATATATAGATAAATGACTGTACCCGAGTTGCCGTTTTGTCATGGTTTAAACCAATCATAATTCAAACAATTATTTTGCACAAATGTATTTGTAATATACGTGATATCACATTTTATAAACAATTGAAGTTGAAAAAAAAAACTTCCCCCAAAAAATTGCAAAAAAAAAAAAAGAAAATTGGAAATTTTTTCAAAAGAAATACCCTTAGGACATACCGACGGGAGAGATATGTATGTGCATTCCAGAAGTTTGGTACGATTTCACAAAAGTTTGAG
This sequence comes from Myxine glutinosa, assembly GCF_964187855.1. Classification (NCBI taxonomy): domain Eukaryota; kingdom Metazoa; phylum Chordata; class Myxini; order Myxiniformes; family Myxinidae; genus Myxine; species Myxine glutinosa. The sequence goes on from NC_136263.1 coordinate 144,955,908, forward strand.
AAAGTAATTCAGTGACAAGACAAGACAACACAACACAGGACAGGACAGACGTTGCACAGATATATATATAGACTAGCGTGGCTCGGCTCGCCACGCTCGCCTCACCAAGCGTCGTCACAGAGGAACTGGCTTAGCTGAGGCTAATGACTGTACCTGAGTTGCTGTGTTGTCATGATTTTCACCAATCATAATACAAACAATTACTTTGCACAAATGTATTTGTTGTGTTTGTGATATTACATTTTTATAGCCAACTTAGGTTGAAGATTTAGGTTGAATGTTTTTTTGTCAAGAAAGAACCCCTCAGCACATACATAGGGGAGGAGTCGGTGCAGACTGGAAGTTTGGGACGATTACACCTCACCACCACGTAATTCAAAGCACCTCACCACCAATTAATTCAAAACACCTCACCACCAAGTAGTTTAAAACACCCCACAGCCATAAAACACGTAAAAAAACACCTCACCACCACAAAATTAAAAACACCTCACCACCACGAAATTGAAAACACCTCACAGCCATCAAACACATAATAAAAACACCTCACAGCCATAAAACACGTAATAAAAACACCTCACCACCACGAAATTAAAAACACCTCACCACTACGAAATTAAAAACACCTCACCACCACGAAATTGAAAACACCTCACAGCCATCAAACACATAATAAAAACACCTCACAGCCATCAAACACGTAATAAAAACACCTCACAGCCATAAAACACGTAAAAAAAACAACTCACAGCCACGAAATTAAAAACACTTCACCACCACATCATTTAAAAACACCTCACCGCCACGTAATTCAAAACACCTCACCACCATGTAATTCAAAACACCTCACCCCACGTAATTATAAATGCCTCACCACCACGTAAATCAAAATACCTCACCACCATGTGATTTAAAAACACCTCACCACCATTTGATTTAAAAACACCTCACCACCACATAATTAAAAAACACTTCACCACCACGTCATTTAAAAACACCTTACCACCACATAATTCAAAATACCTCTCCACCACGTTATTCAAAACCACCACCGCGTTATTAAAAACACCTCACCACTACATAATTCAAAATACCTCACCACCACGTGATTCAAAACCACCACAACGTTATTAACAACACTTCACAACCACGGAAACAAAAGTTTGAGGGAGTCGTTAAGTGACAACACAGACACTGCCCAGATGTGTAGATATATCGATACATGACTGTACCTGAGTTGCCGTTTTGTCATGGTGTAAACCAATCATAATTCAAACAATTATTTTGCACAAATGTATTTGTAATATACGTGATATCACATTTTATAAACAATTGAAGTTGAAAACTTAAGTTGAAAAAAAAAATTCCCGAAAAAATCCCCCCCCCCCCGAAAAATGTTTAATTTTTTTTTTTTTTTTTAAATAAAATACGCTTAGGACATACCGAAGGGAGAGATATGTGTATCCCAGAAGTTTGCTACGATTTCACAAAAGTTTGAAAAAGTAGTTCAGTGACAAGACAAGACAGACAATGCACATATATGTATATATATATATGTATATATATATATATATATATATATATATATATATATATATTGTTACAGATCGCGGTTAGGATGTTATAGACCGAGCGGTGGTTTAAAACCGCGACCTAACAAAACTCACCCGATTCACCCAGACTTTGGCCGTATCGCACCCTAGCTGCTCAATGAGGGAAAAGACGAAAACGACGCAATGCAAAGAGGAAAACGAAGGCAAAGAAAGGTTTGGAAATACGACTGAATTTATTGACTATTTACACACAAGCAAAAAGAAAGCAGTCACGTTTATTTACAAGCACATAAGACGCAGGTGACACAGGGAAAATACTAGCTTATACAGACTTAATTAACCCAGGACAGAACAAACAAAAGACGACTCACACGGGGAATTGCAGGAGGTGGATGGCTGGAGGTGAACGCTTGGTGGAGCCAACGCGGAGCTTGGTGGAGCCAACGCGGAGCTTGGTGGAGCCAACGCGGAGCTTGGTGGAGCCAACGCGGGGCTTGGTGGAGCCAACGCGGAGCTTGGGGGATTGGTGTGACGGGTTCTCTCTCCTTCCTTAGTCCCACCCAGTCCAACAACTTCCTCTCTTGCTTCAGGACTCTTTCTCTCTCTTTCTTGGTCCCTCACTCTTTACCACCGACTCCTCACCGCAACCAACGCAACCACTTGACCACCACCTCTACTGACTGACTCTTCACCACTCTGCACTTGACGACCGACTCCCAACCAACTCAGACCAACTCAAAGTCCAACTCCAGGCCTTTCTGTTTTCTGCTCAGTGCTCTCCTCTGTAAAAACGCATCTCTTTTTTGGACACGCCCTGCCTTGGGTTATATAGGCCCCCGCCCCTCAACCTTTGCGACCCTCCCCGATCGCTCTTCCTCCGCCCTCTCTAGCCGAACCCCTGGCTCATGGTTGGTCGAGTGGGGCGGGCTCACTCCTCCCCTCTATGACGAGGTGGAGACACGCCTTCCTTCCCCGACTCGAGCCTCGTGGTCAATGGCGGTTATTGGAGGGAAAAACCGACCAAAATGCGGAAGGCACTTCGAATTGCAATTGACGGAAAGGGGGGAATGGAAGGGAATCTATCTCTTTCACTGGTGCAATGGAGTATTTCAATTAATGGAAGACACAGCCTTACGCTAATACACATAATAAGGATATAACTGTCAAAAGAAAGGATATATCGTGTCCTGCATGTATGTTTTATGGACTAACTACGGAAACGCCCTTTGACCTTTATACAACCACAAACGGAGGGAGGAGGGGTGATATTTTACAACCTTTTACAACAACATTTTACCACAACAACAAAATAAAAAAACATTCTCATATCCACAACAATATATATGTGTGTGTATATATATATACTGTATATATATGTATATATATGTATATATACAGTGAACCCTCGTTTATCGCGGGGGTTACGTTCCAGAACCCCCCGCGATAAACGAAAATCCGCGAAGTAGCGACCATATATATATTTTTTTATATATATATTTTAAAGCATTATGAACTCCCCACACTCTTATTAACCTTTCCCATACTCTTATAAACACTTCCTATACTCTTAAACACTTTTTACACTCTTAAACATACGTAATTTTAACAACATATAAAATTCTAATGGGTACTCACCATTGAAGATACTGTAGCTACCCATGGGTTCCCCAAGCAAGACCAGCATCAGAATCTCCTTGCTCCAGCCGGTGACGTCACCGGCGGGGATTCCCGGCGCGAGAGTGGCTGGTCACGTGACCGCTAAAGCGTGCCGCGCTTTGCGGGTATAATCAGCTACACCTGTTGATCACGTGACCACCGATTCACCGAAGCACGCCACGCTTGAGAGGCGTGGCTTTCGGTTTCTGGTTGTGCTTTATAATGCAGCCCGATAAATGGGCTTTTCAGTGTTCCCGAGTTGGTTTTGAGAATAAATATCTTCTCGGACGAGTTTGTGTCTTGCCCGTCATTTCGTCCGTATCAAGCAAGAGCCCCGGCCCTTCAATACTACAACTTGCGTGATGAAGATGATGATGAATTAGCTGTGCAGTACTGATGACGATGAAGGTGATGACGATGATGAATGTACTGGCGTTTTCCATACGCACGACTCTTTGTCTACCCTTCTACTGTACACTATGTACAGTATTTTATTTCTTGTAATATGTTTTAAATACTGTATTTTTCTTATTTCTTTACGTTTTTTAATTTTTTAGGCTAGAAAATGCTTATTTTACCACAAAAAAATTTAAAATAATAGTATATAAAAATACATTTATACCGCAAAATCCCGCGATATAGCGAAAAATCCGCGATATAATTTTACATATACTAGCGAGAAAAAACCGCGATGTACCGAATCCGTGAAAAGTGAACCGCGATATAGCGAGGGATGACTGTATATATATATATATATATATATATATATATATATATATATATATATATATATATATGTATATGACATATGTACATATATATGTATATGTATTAAACCAAAGCGTTCAGAATCATTGGAATCTCCCGCGATGAAGCTAACTCCAAGGGTCTTTCACTCACTCACCGCAGGCAGGTTGGTGGTCTTTCCGTCTTCTACCGACTCCTCTCTGGCCTTGCCCCCCCAGCCCTCTCTGGGCTCTGTCCCCCAAATATTCCTACAGGTCGCACAAGATCTGCCTGCAACCCTCTTATGGTTAAACTGCCAAAATCAAGATTTTCTGCTCACCTTCACTCCTTCATTCCTCTTTTCTCCCACCTCTGGAACAAACTCCCTCACTCTCTTCAATCCCACTCCACCCTCCAGGTCTTTAAAACAGCTGTTCACCACCATCTCTTATCCTCCCCATTCCAAAACCTTGATCTTTTCTACCCCCGCTAATTTCGGTCCCTTTGTGTTTTATACCGCTCCCCCCCCCCCTCCCCTTCCCACGCCTCCTGCCCCCAAGCCCCCTCCCTCCCACACTTCTCCCTGCTCTCAAATGTTGTGGTTGTGTGCTTCCCCTTCTCTCCCCATCTTGTCTTCCGCTCCCTCTTTTTGTATATTTTGTTTGTTTGGTTGATTTGTTTGTGAAATAAATGTTAGCTCTTTCACGAGCCTCGATTCAGTATCCCCAAAAAAAACAAAAAACTCCCACCCGCAACCTCCGCTCTGCTGGTACCAACCTCCTGACCCCCTCCATCCGGACCAAATTCAGATCCTGGGGGGACAGGGCCTTCTCCATCGCTGCTCCCACCCTCTGGAACTCACTACCTCACACCATCAGAGACTCCTCCTCACTCACCACATTCAAAACATCACTAAAGACCCACCTGTTCAACACTGAATTCAACCTTC
>NC_136263.1:144960991-145025991 GCF_964187855.1 Myxine glutinosa
GGGACATGGCTTTATGTTGTTCCTTCTGTTCCAAAATGAAAAGACACCAAATATGAAAGCAATCTGATTTTATTTAGGGGGTGCCACATCAGCCTTCAAACTAAAGGTGTCTACAAAACTTTTCTATTATGGATCGAAAGCAAAACCAGAAGTTTGTTTTATGAAAATCCACCCTCCACTCACTTTCTTTGTATTCTAGCAAACACAAGTTACAATAGCTGCACAAATAGCACTATATTGCTATGAAAACTCAAATTCAATGATAACAATCCAAATGTTCAGTTCATAAAATGAAGAGACACCATATCACATAATATTAAAAAACCCAAATATAATGAGAAATGTAACTCCTATTTCTGGGCCTGTTTCACCACTGTTGCCTTCTTGGCATCGGGGTACATCTTCCTGTGAGCAGCAACAACTTGGAGCAGAGCTTGCTTTTGCTCTTCATCCTTTGTAAGGAGCTTATTGTAGTCTTGTATCAATGCGACATCCCTTTCTGCCCTGTCGTTCACCACGACTAAGCCACTGGCGGCTTTCTTTGCTTCCTGAAAGCTGGTTTCCTGCTCCCATGAACCAGGATCCTTATCCATCCAATCAGTTGGGGTCCCTAGGATGCTGAAGAAAAGCTTGGTGTGTTTTGTTATGAGGCCAGCGATTGACAGGGCGGTTTCCTCGTTTGATAGCTGGTCTCTTTGGAGAGGGGTTTTCACCGTCATTTTTCAATGCTTCAATCATATTGATCTTGCTTTCTTTGTCAATTCTGGTGTCAAAGAATGCAAATGCCACTAGTACTGGGCTCATGTACCACGTGTGGCGGCCAAGTGCCTTCAAGGCTGCCTGAGCCATCTTCTGATTGATTTGTTCAAACTTTTCCAACTTCTTGAAGAGGTTAATGTCATTCAGGGGAGCCTCAATAGCTTGTGGAGCCCGAAACCAAGCCTGTACATACACAAGGCAGACAAAAATGTTGAAGGCTCGGAGTTCTCTCACCTCTTGAAGTGTCAAGTGGAACTCTGACCGAAACATGAACACCTGTAGTGAATATAGTGCTTTTGCCATCCATCTGGCTCTGTGCATTGCTCCTGGAGCCATGATCCGGATTCCACGAGGTGGGATTCCTCCCATGTAGATGACAGTCAGTTCTAGGAGTTCACGATAATTATCTCGTGGCTGATGATCTTTCAAACACACAAGAACGTTTTTGCTTCCAACACAGTGTCTACAGATCCCATTGAAGCCTTCCTCTCTGAGAATTGATCGTGAAGAAACTTCCTGTCCTCGGGGTTGGTGATTATGGCCTCCGAATCTGCATGCCTAAGATCAAACGTCTTCTCCAAGGAGGCCTTGAAGGATGCTTCCTTTTTCTCTTGGGTCGCACCACCCCGCTTTGCACCTTTTTGGAGGCTCCTCCATTCTTCATATAGCCTCTCCAAACGATGGATGCAGTGCTGCTTCGTCGTTGTAGGTAGGTGAGCTTTTTCCCAGAACTTCACAACCTCTTCAATGGTGAGGGTTGCACTCTCCCGGGCAGTGCGATTCTCCTTCTTCAGGTGATGAAAAAACAGGGCAAGAGATTGATGCACAGTCGGGAGCTTGGCACCTTTGATGGCATCTCCAGAAGTGGACCCAATGAGATACACATTATCCTGAGCCCGAGTTTTCAATGAAACACTGGTACTAGCACATGCCATATCTGCAAAATAAGCAAGAATGTGGGTAAAAATCCTGTTAATTCTTACTCCACAGGGTCACTCTCTACAAAAGAGCCACAGTCAATAAGTTAGGCCTACATATTACACACTAAAAAAGCGTACCCCTGACCCCGGGAACCTGTACAAAACATACATGAAAATTGCCCAGATAGTGATCATAGGAAGTCTCAAAACTGTATGTATAATATATTGTATATATATAATGTATAATGTGTATTTATGTATATTTATTATTTAATGTATATTTATACTATATATTTATTTTTAATATTATATTTAATGTATATATATAATTATGTATTTATTTTGTGTATATACAGCCCAAAAAATGGGAATTCCTATTTTTGCATGGGGGGAAAAATTCATCACTGATGTGGCACCCCTAAATATTATTGGATTCCATTCACATTTGGTGTGGTTTCCTTTGACACCAAATCGAACAACAATAGACCATGTCCCGGAGAAAGTCTGCATTTTGCTTTTTTGAAGCCCACCCTAATATATATATATATATATATATATATATATATATATATATATATATATATATATATATATATATATATATATATATGTTGGAACCCATCTGTGGATCGGTCCCATCGGCCGATGGGTCTGACCCATCTGTGGATGCACGAGAAATGACAATGCAGACCCATCGGCCGATGGGTCTGCGCCATCTGTGGATGTGTTGTTCACCTTGAAGGAATGTGTATGCATGTTGCACCAACCCTGTTGGAAGGTCAGGATCCTTGCCACCAAAACTACATTTACCCTCGCCATCACCTTCATCAGCACCTGCCACTCTCTACCCTGCCACCATTCCCCTCCGCCATTATCAGAAGAACACCTAATGTTTTGTATGAATGTTGAGTATGTTATGTAAAGCTTTACTAAAACTGCCATGTATCTGTTAATTACAAAATGTATTGACAAAATGTATAAATAGATGGGTAGAAATAGATAATAAAACATTTTAAAATCATCTCTGTTAAATTCCTACCACATGTAATTCCAATGACTGTGTACCTGATTGAAGAGCACCATTCTGTCAACACATTCCTTCAAGGTGAACAACACATCCGCAGATGGCGCAGACCCATCGGCCGATGGGTCTGCATTGTCATTTCTCGTGCATCCACAGATGGGTCAGACCCATCGGCTGATGGGACCGATCCACAGATGGGTTCCAACATATATATATATATAATTCGTTTGGTCATGGATGACCAAACGAGCTTTATTCCCAAGGCATTCAATCCAAAAATGATGGTATTCTTTACACACAAGGGAAAGGAGGATGACAACTTCTTCGCACCTGGATAAATTTACTCAAATGACACAGGATTTACTGTACAAAAAATACCGGCTTAAATGCCAGTAACCAAATGATGCACAATAAAATAAAGTCCGAACTGGAGCGCCCCAACACAGACTCAAATACAAACAATGGGGGAAATAACTGTGAAAATAAATGTGTTTGTGTGGCACTTAGCTCTAATTGGCTCTTGAACCTCGTCAGTAATCGTCCCGGGCCCCGTGTCCTTGTGCGCGAAAATACGCTTGTTGGCGTGAAGTCTGTGCGTGGGAATGACCTTGGCGCGCAGCTCGCTCTTCCAGCCGCCTAGCTCAAATCGAACAGGCCGTGCTCGTCCACTCGTCGTCTGCTCCACACCAGCACCCACGTCTCCCAGTGCAAGAGCACAATGAACTCTGACCACTCACCGTTGAATCCCGAAAATCACAGCAAGCCGAGGGAGAAACCACGAGCCAGGAAGAAGAGGAAAATATTCAGACACGACTGTTCGTTATTGAGGCCAGGACTCAAGAAGATGAAGAAGAGAGGAGAGAATATAGGGCAGAGCGTTCCTTTACACTCAAGGCTCTGATGTCATCTCATGACGTCTCCGTGTCCACTCCTATCAGCGAGTGCCATCTTAGCAATCCTTGCTTGAACCAAATTCCGGACCAATCACTGCTCTTCGGGGCGTGGCCTCACGGCCCTGCCTGTGCCTGTGTGCTCTGATCATCAGGTCGGTGTTATCAGCGGTAGTACTCAATGTCCTGCTTCCGGTTTAGTGTCATAAATGCGCGATTTATTGGCTATGTGTGTGTGCTGCGTGTGTCATAAGGAACAGTAGAAACATAACAGAGGCCATTACATACAGAGGATTAATTACCAATAATCCCTAAATAATTAACGTAACCCCACCCCTCGTGATGGGAACAAAGATGCACGCTTCCATGACATACGGTCTACCGGATCCCTACTTATGATACATGAGGGTTTCTTCTTCTTCACGACAGTCGGAGCACACCACCTATGCAATTCTACCTGGACTAAGGGATCAGTGTAACTTTGAAATGTGAAAAAACTAATTTAACAGTCACTTAACTTTAATGCACACCTGGAACTCGCGCCTGTTTCTAAAGCAATATATTGGTTTACATGAATCGGGTGAAATCTTTAAAGGTATGTTATTATTTTCATTATGAGTTTGGAAGCAAAACAAAATCGGTAACGCGCGATTTCCGAGCCGTTCGCCGCATTAATAACGATAATTAAATATGCTTTACAAATTACCGAGCCAAATGTTTCTCCCCGTCACATGACGATGGTGAGCTGTTTAAAAATAATAGTTAATGCACATCTTGAAATGTCTATAATGCAACAATGTTTTTAAAAAATTGCTTATTGAAATTCGCTCTAAACAAGGGTGAAAGCTACTCAATGTTTGTGGGTTGTATAGAGTACAGTACAACTGTAATCGTTAATAGGAACTCCACACTGTATCCAATCTGCCGGTACAGATTAACGAAAAATAGCCGATATGTGCTTGCTCCGATTGGCGCTTCCGATATCGGCCCAGCACTAATACTAGTAATCTATAATAATAAAAGGCAGTATCCGTCCGTCTGTACGTCCGTCTGCCTGTCTCCTCCATAACTCGAAAACCATGAAACCTCGCGGCCCCAAACTTTGCATGCATACACCTGAACCTCCAACAGATTGCAAGGATAATAATTGGGTGTTTGGGTGTGTTATAACATCCTTTATGAAGATGATTAACGAGGTGCTCATAAGAAGAAAAAACCGGATGCAGGGGTTTACCAATATGGCGGCCCGCCATCTTGATCAGCCCACTGCACCTCACTGGGTTATTCAGCCGCCATTTTGTTTTGGCCTACTCAAATGTGCCTTGCCTTGGAAACACGATCGATTATCATTACATAATTAAAGTTTATCATCAAAACCTGGATTCGGATATGAGGATTGGATGCTGTACACTAAATAATGTCCAAATCTGGAGTGAAATCTCACAAAATTTACCATATCTTGCGATTATATACACAAAGAATTAAGTTAAGCACCCCCCCCGTTTTTTTACAACCTCGCACATTACAAGTTTGTTGTCGTCAAAACAGTGTAATATACCCATGATATTGCTATATTTTCTGGAGAAGTGATATTATGGTCACATAAAAACATAAGAATCATGCCGTTTTCAATATTTTATTCTGAATAATTTAAGGTGAAATTTTTTGGGAATTTTAGGCATATTTTCACCTCAATTTAAGTATGGAGCTATAGGTCCATCACGGACAGTGTGGATGACGTTTATGTTTTCTAACGTACAGTCATTGTTCTGAGAAGACCTCTAGCGATCTTTGCGTCAATAACGTGTGTAGGACCCACGTGATCGGATCACTGACTCAACCCTACGTCTCATAGACCCTGTAAGCCGTCGTATGCGTTGCTGTGGCAGGTTGAACCCCCCTCGAGCACGTTTGGGACATGTTGGGACGACAAATTGCGAAGATGGTCCCTCCAATAGCCAATCTGGATGAATTGGAACGTGCATTACATCGGGAATGGAACAACCTGCCACAGCAACGCATACGACGGCTTACAGGGTCTATGAGACGTAGGGTTGAGTCAGTGATCCGATCACGTGGGTCCTACACACGTTATTGACGCAAAGATCGCTAGAGGTCTTCTCAGAACAATGACTGTACGTTAGAAAACATAAACGTCATCCACACTGTCCGTGATGGACCTATAGCTCCATACTTAAATTGAGGTGAAAATATGCCTAAAATTCCCAAAAAATTTCACCTTAAATTATTCAGAATAAAATATTGAAAACGGCATGATTCTTATGTTTTTATGTGACCATAATATCACTTCTCCAGAAAATATAGCAATATCATGGGTATATTACACTGTTTTGACGACAACAAACTTGTAATGTGCGAGGTTGTAAAAAAACGGGGGGGGTGCTTAACTTAATTCTTTGTGTATATAACTAAGTGTATGGTACATATGCATTTATTGAAGCGAAGCTGGTCGTCTCGTTCTGGTGTTAGTTTTTATTTATTTAACTTTGTCAGGTAAAACGCATCTCGCTGTACGAGATCGGTTCCGGTGACAGATATACTCGTATGGTGGTGTGTATATATATATATATATATATATATCGATCCCATAATATATATATCGATATATATATCGATCCCATAAACTGTGCCGATCCCCGAAATGGACTTGTGATAGTTGCCTACGCGGAACGTTTCTCCGGGCGTTCTGGGCTGTTTTTAGTTTGACCCTGACCGATGCTTCAGCCTTTTGAGATAAGGCATCATGCCCAAAAGCTGTGAAGCTGTCTTTTGTACCAACCACAACCTCAAAAAAGGAGAAAGGTTATCTTTCTTCAAGTTTACCTCCAGAAAGAAATACCCTGAAAGACGTGACAAGTGGTTGAATGCCGTGCGGGTCATCCTAAACACCGCCTGGAGAAACGTTTTTAGGAAATGAACACTTTTTTTTTTAGCAGTCGGAACTCTTGTCGAGTTAAAATCCGCTATCAAAATTTTTAAAATCGGTTCAGAATAAGAATTTATCGAGCATATCGCATAGAGCGGAAATTAAATAAAGACCCGAACACCATCCAGAGATGCCGGGTTCATGTCTTTATTTAACTAATACACCTGCACACTGCAGGAGGGGCAGGAAGGGTCATTCCTCTTTGGGGTATATGGATTACAGTCTATTATATCTATGGTTGGGTCTCAACCAAGTTTCTTGTGGAGAGATCGCCAAGTGGTTTAAGCATTCGAGCAAGCACTGCATTCAAAACCGTTAAGGAAAGGCTGGCTTGGCAAGCGCTAGCTAGCAGCTTGACAAATGAACACAATCCGGGCTTCTTCCCTTTTAGTTTCATTTTAAACACCATAGACTAGAGGGATTTCTGAGAAATGTGAATGTTAGGTGCATTTTTGGGTAAAAGTTGGGAACCTCACTTTGTAACATAATTAGGGTATGCTGAATTAGATTAACCCAGTTCCCAAGCCGAATTTTGAGTTTTTGACCTTCTAATTAGCATAAACAAAATGGCCGCCAAATTGCCATTTTTGGACAATTTCTTTGAACAAGCATTTAGATATCATGTATATACATAAAGCTCTTTTACTTTACCTTTACAACTTTTACCGCAAAATGCACCGAGAAGCTCATACATGGCCTTTTTTCATAAATCCGTCGTCTATATTATGGTTGGCGACATATTGAAAGAGACATTCAAACTGATAATGAAATTGGACACTATAAAATGGGAAATGGTTTTAATAAGACAATGTTTCATACAACCATTTATTCTAAAATTAAGTACACATGGCCATGAAGCACAAACATTCAGGAATGTCACACATGTTGTTTTGCCAAACTACATCAAATTCATACAAGGGGTCTGATCATCACTCTGTTTCTGAGAGGCACACATTGATCAACTCTAAATAGCGACATTTGCAGCTTCGAGTCTTGCATTGCTTCTGGCATGCACAACAAATTATCTCGAGGCAACTTTCTGGGATTGGACGCAGTGACATCAGAATAGGCTCTAGTCCTGAATCACCACATTTCCATCCCATTTCCACAGGTGCAGGAAGGTCAGGTATGGCACAATGAGCATTTCTCCATACCATGGCTTAATAGTGTACTCGCATCAAATGGAAATGAAGAGCATCACTTGTCGGTGACATTGCTTCTGGTTTACCAGTCTTAGAGAACAACATATGTCGTGCTGAATCAACGGAGGTTGTTCTGTGCACATTATATATTCTGTAGACGAACATTTCTGCATATTTGATTGTCTCCTCTGTGAGTTCGCCAATGCCCAAGTTCTTCAGCTGTTTATTCAAAACTCAAAACAACCCCTCAAGATTCGGCTTGGGAACCGGGGTAATCAAATTCAGCATACCCTAGTTATGTTAAAAAGTGAGGTTCCCAACTTTTACCCAAAAATGCACCTAGAAGCTTATCCATGGCCTTTTTCTATAAATCCGTCTTGTCTACCAGGAGCGAGTTTCAAAAGGCCGCGTCACGCCATGTTAGCGCCAGGAAGGGTCATGTTATTTACCCAACCTTTGTGGGGTATATAGAGCACAGTAGATCTTTGCTCAGTTCTGTAAGTAAAACCTACCTCACACATGTCGGGATTCCTCCAAATTTCTTTGTTTCGTGTTATAAACAGCCTTAGCGACTGTTTAAAAAGCTAATCATGCGTGTTTGTGGTTTATAATATTTTTACCTCTGGTAGAGGCCTGTGGACCATTGCTCCCAGGGAAACGCCATGATAAGCTATTTATAAACGTTGTCTCGACGTTTGTTCAAGGAGGAAAAACACATTGCAGAGGTAGGATATTAATGGTATTGTCACGTGACTACCGTTGGTGAACACCTTCCGGTAGCACGGAAGACCAAATGAGCTGTTACTCTGAGGCGTTCAGTTCAAATGGCGGAGAATACACGTGGGGAAGCAAGATGGAGGGGGAGAAACATGAAGATGATGGAGGATGAAAGATGGAGGGGGTTTACCTTCACAGATCCCACTGAACGTCTCCACCTGTAATAAATAACGTAAATCAACACAAAATTAAAATGTCCAAAAAAAACCGGCTTTATTGAAGAATGCCGGTAACAAAATAAAACACGGTAACACTAAAATTTCTATATGGAGTGCTCCCACACACAGAATCCAATACGGACAATGGGAAATAGAACGGTAAAAGAAAAATGGGTTATTTAATTGCACTTAGCTCGACTCGACCAGTGCGTCTCGTCAGAACTCGTCCAGTCCTTCGCGGTAAAATGCGGTTGCTCTTTGGTGGGAAACGCCCGTTCATTGGCCGGAACCGCTAGCTCATTGGCGGGAACCCAGGCCTCGATGTGTGTCGCACTGCAGCGAGCCAGCAGCGCTCGTCCACCTGTCGCTCTTGCTTGGAAAGCCATGGCTCTTCCTTCTCATGATCACCAGCAAGATATCGGCGCATGGCCGCCTGCAATGAGATCCAAAATCAGAGATGCAGAATGGCGTTTATGCGGAGAGAGATAAAAATGCAATCGTTCACCAACAAAGTTCAAAATGAGCAGGCGCAGGAGGGAATCGGTCAGAGCGAGGAGCCAAGGAGTGGAGAACAGAGAATGTCGGCTAGCGCGTCAAGCCAAGAAGAAGAGCGAAGAGAATCCGCTAACATGTTCTTTTATCACCCAGGCTGTGACGTCATCTGAGGTGCTTCGCCAATCAGCGAGTCACTCCCTACCAGTCCTTCCCTGCTCCTATCAGCAAGTCCCGTCTTACCCCGGCCTTGTGCCAATCAAAACCCCCACCAATCACTGCCCTGCTGGGCGTTGTCCTCTGCCCGCTCGTCCTGTGAGCTTCCAAAGTCAATGTATTTAGTGGCAGCGCTCATTGTCCTGGCTTCCGGTACGTTTTTAATTATGGTGTTTAAATGTGGGATTCTGGCTGAGTGCGAAGAGAAGTATCGACCTACATCGAATATATGGTGTGGTGCCAAAAGGGACATAGGAATAAAGTACAGAGGTATCGACCTACAAGGGAGAAATTACCCATAATCCCTGAGCTAATTAACATACCGCACTCATAATGGGGACGAAGATACACCTTACACGACATCTGGGCTAATACAAATTCCCTACTTATTACATGGTGGTTCGTGTTCTTCATCGCTACATATGGAGCATGCTAATTTATGCACTCCACCTGGTCGATGATATCCCTACCCCCACAAACGTAACAGTATTAATATTGTTTTGTAATAACAAGTGGCCTTGGAAAAACACCACGATAAAGCTAACGTCACATGGATATAAACCTCAACATGCAACCCCATTGACGGCAATGGTGAGGAAAACCCACTCGGGGGAGAAAACCCCCTTGGGGAGGGGGGCAAAGGAATTTTTGTATACTGAATCGAGGCTCGTGAAAGAGCTAACATTTACTTCACAAACAAATCAACCAGACAAACAAAATATATCAAAAGAGGGAGCGGAAGACAAGATGGGGAGAGAAGGGAAAGCACACAAACACAACATTTGAGAGCAGGGAGATGTGTGGGAGGGAGAGGGCTTGGGGGGAGGAGGCGTGGGAAGGGGGGGGGGGGTGGGAGAAGTGTAAAACACAAGGACACCAAGGACTTCCAGGACAGAAGTTGGTATTTCAAAAAAGTAGAATTGGGGTGAAATTAGCGGGGGTAGAAAAGATCAAGGTTTTCGATGGGGGAAGATAAGAGATGGTGGTGAACAGCTGTTTTAAAGACCTGGAGGGTGGAGTGGGATTGAAGAGAGTGAGGGAGTTTGTTCTAGAGGGGGGAGAAAAGAGGAATGAAGGAGTGAAGGTGAGCAGAGAGTCTTGATTTTGGCAGTTTAACCATAAGAGGGTTGCAGGCAGATCTTGTGCGACCTGTAGGAATATTTGCGGGACAGAGCCCAGAGAGAGCTGGGGGAGCAAGGCCGGAGGGAAGTCGGTAGAAGACAGAAAGACCATGTAAATGTAAAATTCATGTAAAACACCAAAACTCAAGATGGCTGATATCGATGACAAAATATAGCTTTTCTTGAGTCCTGGTCGTCATAAGAAGACCAGATTGGTTGCAAAATGTTGGTTTTTTAGGAGTAGACCAGTCATAAGAAGACCTTTTTGACTTCCAAGGTTGAAGAGTTCAACTGGCCACCAGACAAAGCTGTATATGTCACATCAGGGCAAGCTGTTGCATCCACCGGTTCCAGCGTCCCCATGCAAAACTGTAATCATGAAGAGGCGGACACCAGGGTTGTGGTTCATGTATTGCATGCACTGGAGCAGGGGGGAAAGACTATCCATGTCCGTACTGTGGACACAGATGTTGTAGTCATCCTTGCAGGCACATTCCATGATCTGATTTGTCATGGGCAAGAAGTACACGTTTTACCACATCATCTCCATATGTGCAAGCCTGGGAAACCACAATCACGAGCATTACCTGTGTTCCACGCATTTTCAGGTTGCGATACAACCTCTGCCTTCAACGGCAAGTGCAAGAAGTCAGTTTGGCAAGCCTGGCAGGTCGACGAAGACGTCACAGAGACATTTGTGTATCTGGCCGGTCATCCCTTCCAGTTGCTGGATTTCGACGATGAACCTTTCCAGAAGCTCGAGAGACTGACTGTTATACTGTATGACAAAACCAGTCCTTTGAGCTCTGTCAACGAGACAAGAAGGGAACTTCCTGCCAGAAGAATCGAGCAATGGACAAACTGCCACCCACCAAGGATGTGCTACTCCAACATGTCCGACGCACAGTGTATCAAGCAGGAATCTGGACGACCAGCACACAAACACAGCTAGTGGTTCCTTCTCCACAGGATTTTGCCTGGACCAAGGTATCACGGTCATGGATACCAGTTTGGGTGACAATTCCAGAGGTTTCCAGATCGCGCAGGGAGCTAATCAAATGCAAATGTGGAAAAGCAAATCTGGACTGCTCACCACTTTGCAAGTGCAAATGTACTCCATAGAGCATTGCAAACTGTGTGTTACTGCAAGAGACATCACAGGACAATGCCACATACTTTGTAAGAAACTGTCACTGTTATTAGAAACAAATTGCATTCCAACTCCAATCCATGAAATGGCCTACTATTGTCTCCGTAGTGTGAGAGAGTAAGGGAAATTGAGAACTACTTGGAGACCGACGAATAAAGCATAGTGATGATATTTGCTTGAAAATTGAGTTTTGTCTGTACAATTCATACTGTAGTTATTCTAACAAATGCCTTGGAGTTTTTAATATCGTGT
Source organism: Myxine glutinosa (assembly GCF_964187855.1). Taxonomy (NCBI): domain Eukaryota; kingdom Metazoa; phylum Chordata; class Myxini; order Myxiniformes; family Myxinidae; genus Myxine; species Myxine glutinosa. Next base: position 144,972,840 of record NC_136263.1, read on the forward strand.
TGACCAGCACAAGGCCAGTTACTGAAATACATGATTCATGATTATTCACTTTATTGGGTGATAATATTTCCCTTCCAGAAGAGGGTGGATGTTTATTTGAAATTTGCCATTTATTGGAATAATAACGGTCTTTATAATATTTTACAATGTATTGGTACTATTATAATGTCCACACGAACATTCAACTACCTCAAAATTTCAAATTTGTCAACCACCCTGGGTTTCTTATGACTTCCAGGACTCGAGAAAAGCTATATTTTGTCATCGATGTCGGCCATCTTGAATTTTGGTGTTTTACATGAAATGTTTTTAAAACCCCGGGAGAGCTCCTAGGCTAACATTAATTAATAGGCCCTAAGGGAGCCTCATGCTAAATATTGTGCATTTATCCACCCGGTAACGGTAATTTCATTAAGCCACCTGACTATTAGGGTAAAATTTAAATGTAACGAGAACTGCCCCTTTACAACTGCTGGCAGTGATGACTGGTTTCTTCCGTCTTCCCGCTTTCATACAACCCCACTTTTTATACAACCCCGCTTTGATGCAACCCCGCTTTGATACAACCCCGCTTGAATGCAACCCTGCTTTGATGCAACCCTGCTTTGTTACAACCTAACTTTCATACAACCCCGCTTTGTTAACACCCCACTTTCATACAACTTCGCTTAGATACAACCCCGCTTTCATTGGACACGCTTTCATCAGACACACTTTGATACAACCCGACTTGGATACAACCCCGCTTTCATACAACCCGACTTGGATACAACCCCGCTTTCATACAACCCCACTTTGATACAACCCCGCTTTCATACAACCCCCCTTTGATACAACCCCGCTTTCATTGGACACGCTTTGATACAACGCCGCTTTGTTACAATCTTGTTTTCATACAACCCCACTTGGATACAACCCTGCTTTCATTGGGCCCACTTTGATACAACCCTGTTTTCATACAACCCCACTTGGATACAACCCCGCTTTCATACAACCCCGCTTTCATACAACCTCACTTTCATTGGACACGCTTTGATATAACTCCGCTTTGTTACAATCTTGTTTTCATACAACCCCACTTGGATACAACCCTGCTTTCATTGAAAACACTTTCATTGAACACGCTTTGATACAACCCCGCTTTCATTCAACCCCACTTTGATACTACCCCGCTTTGTTACAACCTTGTTTTCGTACAACCCCACTTTGATACAACCCTACTTTCATTGAAAACACTTTCATTGAACACGCTTTCATTGGGCACGCTTTCATTGGACACTCTTTGATACAACCCCGCTTTCACATTATTATTTTTTTGCTCCATCAATTTATCCCTAGATGATGCTCAAGAAATTTCATCCAGATCGATGAAGTTTTGTACTTGTCGAATTATGATGTCATAATGGAGGCACCTATGACATCATCATTTACAGGGGTTATTCTCCATGGATAGTTCTTCACAATGAGCCATGTCTCAATTTTTTCTATTCAGCACTTTCGGAGATATAGAGGTGCAACGTTTTTCCGTTTTTCCAAGATGGGGCCCGTACCACATGATGTACGACGTCGTAATTGGCTTACAAAGATTCTAGACGCCAAAGCGCTCCTATGGTGAAAATTTCCTGTCCATCGGTCAAACCATTGCAGAGAATGTGATTTTGAAAGAAAATAAACCTGAAAAACCCTAGTGCTGGAATCATTGACTTAGCCTGAGATAATAATGTGGAATTTCTTCCTCTTCAAACAATAACAACCTCCAGCTTCCAGACTGTACATCCAATCATCTTGAAATTTTTACACTTCTTCCACTTCATGACGTCTACTCTACTATAAAGGTTCACGTCGATCAATGAAGTGGTTCAAGAGATATAATTTTTTTTAAATATTTTCGTTTAATTACTACATCGCTGCCATTCCATGTTAGCTATCAAAAATTCCAAAAGGGCATTTTAGCAGGCCGACATGGGGAACACAATTTTTAAGTTTCCATTCGATATGATCAAAAATGAGGGAGGAGCTAAGTTTTAAAGGTTTATGCTTCAAAACGTCATAACTCCTCAACCAAGTGACGTATGACGTCATGCTCATTGAACTTTTTGTTTGTCATGAGTATGCGATTCTGCATGCAAAGTTTGGGCTCGATCTGTTCAGCCGTTGCGGAGAAAAAGGTTGTTTTTTTTAGTGTTTTTCATGCAAAACAATATGACGTCGAAATTTTTTGCATTCTGAATTTTAAAACTCTAGGAAAAACACAAGAATAAACTCGAGGAAAAACACAAGGTATTCCTCTGCATTTAAATGCAGAGGAAACCTAAAAATGTATGCAAGTTTGCTTTTACCCAAATCTGTCCTCATTTGTAACATCCAAATACGCATTCATTTCAGGAATAATATAATGGTATTGGGAAAGTAAAGATAACAGGTTTGCTAATTCATTCATTTTGTTTTTCATTCATATCGGTTTCTTGAAATAATTAAACACTGGACAAGGCAGTTCGAAGACTGAAATTTGTCAAGTTTACAAAAATAAAAGTATTTCATAAAACTTACAAATGTATATAAAATTAATAATAATCATATAAAATTACATTCATCAAATGGTGAAGTAGGAGGGTGAAAGCAATTATTGAGGAAGTGAATACACTGTGCTGCTTATATCATCATTTAAAACCTGGAACAAGTTTGAGTGAATCAATGAATGAAAATAAATGTGGCAAAAACATTAGATGCCAATAAAATTGAAAGAAATGGAGAGTTGAAGGAAATGCCAGAGGTAGAAATTAAATAAATATTATAAACATCCATTTCCACCATGTTGTTTGGAGGTGATGTGGAGTGAAATGCATGTGCAATAACATATGCCATCTCTTGGAGAGCTATGCTGTTCATGTATCTGTTTTTAAACCATAGAAGGCCTCAGGATATGGTGTGCCTGGAGTTTTGAAATGGATGATGCAATTTCAATGACTTAAAAGATTGTTCCTGTTCTTCCTTTTCTTGGCCTCTCCTGTCCTGATGCTTTCTAAGGCGATCCTGGTCCTGGAAGGCAGATCAGCCCAGAAGGCTGCCAAGGAATCACAAGGGAAAGAGAGTTTGAATTTGAGCTCATTATTCCAGCAACCCACGACTCAAAGCACTGCCAGAAAATATCTACCATATGGATGAAATGATTACAAGGTCTCAAACTTTTTCCTTTCAGTTATATTTACCTCCGCCACCAAAGGTAGACGGAGGTTATGTTTTCACCCCTGTCTGTTTGTCTGTCTGCTTTTCTGTGAACAAGATATCTCAAGAAGTTATGGATAGATTCGGACAAAATATGGTGGAGAGGTTGGGTGTGTGACAAGAATGGAATGATTAGATTTTGGTGAAGATCCGGATCCGGATACTAAAATTTTGTAAGTTATTTCTCACCATTGAGAGATGCGGCCAAAAACGATATAGAGCACGAACAACCCTGGTGTTGGGCTAGCGGCTAGGGTGCCGGCTTATGATCCTAGGATCCTGGGTTCGAATCCCGGTCGATCGCTGAATTAACGCCAGGGTGGTTGACTCAGCCTGTCATCCTTCCGAGGTCGGCTAATTGAGTACCAGCTCACTGGTAATTCCCTGTTTGTCGTTAAAGGCGGCAAAAAGGGTTGGCGTCAGGAAGGGCATCCGGCCGTAAAACATTGCTTCAAAAAGGGGACCAAAAAACAACAACAACCACGGTTCCCGAAAAAGGCCAACCCCCGCTTTGCGAGATAAATGGCCTCTAAAGGTGTTTATTTATATATATATATTATCTGCAAAAGTTTGGATGGATTCGGACGAAACTTGGAGGAGAGGTTGGGTTTGTGACGAGGAACAATCGATTCGATTTTAGTAATATGAAGTTCCGAATCCGGATCCGGATCGGAGAATTTCTTTAATTTTCTAAAAGATTCTTCACCATTGAGAAATGGAGCCAAAAACTACATATAACAGGGTATTTCAAAAAGTTATGGACGAGTTATGACAATTAGGTGGATGAGTTGGTTAGGTGACAAGAACAAGCAGATTCGATGTTGGTTCAGGTCGAATCCAGATCCAGCCTATCAGTGGGATACAAAACATAAACTCTTTCCAGTCTGGCAGAGGTATGCTCTCTCCCTGCCGAGTTACGTTCTAGTTTTGTTATTGTTATGTTTGTGGTACTGCAGTGCTTTACCCATGATGCACTTAATCTCAACACTCAAGTGCTGAAATTGCAATCTAAAGAAAACAGAAGTGGAAATATTTTAGATGGAAAAAGTTTTTCTCTTTATGGGCCAATCAAAAGCTTTTGCTTCCCAACCTTCTTGGTGCTATTTCATTCTCGATTCCAATGTGTTTCCTTTTTGTGTCGTCATTTATTGTGTTAATAGTTAGATTTTGGTCATGGCTAAATATTCGTGGGGTTTTGTCAATGTTCTACAAATGAGATATAATAGTCCCAAATAAATACATGTTTTATTTATTTCCAATCGATAGCAATTATTTTATCTTAATAATTGTATTATAAATTGTTTATTCAAAAAAGTAAATATAACCGTTCACTTATCTTGGACAATTGCATGTCATCATAATAAATTTTTGAATGCCCTTCAAATTTCAACAATAATTGATTTGATTTGCCATTGGAATATTTTTTTTTTTGTATACAAGATCGAGGCTCGTGTAAGAGCTAACAATAATGACCAAAAAAAACAAAAATGGACACATAAAACATATAATAAAGGGAGCGGGAGACTAGATGCGGAGAGAGACGGAAGCACACAAGTACAACAACGGTAGAGAACAGGGACATCGGGAGATCTGTGGGAGGGGGAGGGCTTGGGGGAGGGGGAATGGGAACGACTATATTCTGCGAATGGATGATATACCAGTTGTGTAGCCTCAAGATGGTTGTTAGAATGATATGGAACACTTTGTTATCGAGGAAGCATAAATTGAGCAACACTTGAGTTTGTGAAAATATTCCATTAGCATCAATAATTAATTTTTAATCAAAGCGAGGGGAGATCTCGTGAGATCTCGGAGACGGTGGGAGGGATTTTCGAAGCTCCACACGGTCTCCACGTTTTTCGAAGTTAAGTCTGTTCACAATTGTATTTTGTCGAAACTGTATTTATCTTTCGGTGTGTGAAGTTATTGTGTGCAACTTTGGTTGTTTCTCGGTGTTTATCTTTCATAAATTGATCGTCTGTTTGCCGTATCGTGTCTTGAGGCCTTGTACAGTGTGCACTGTACAACCTTGAGGCTTTGTTTTTCTCTCAGCGGTCCATCGTTTGTGATCCAATAACTTTCGTTCTCTGTATTCCCAGGCTTTTCACCCACAGCCTACTTCCTTGTGTAAATCTCAACTCAAAAAAAACAACAAAAAACAAACAAACAAACATTTCCTTCTCTGTTCTCATTCGTTTATTCATTCTTATCCGTTCGTTCGTTCTTCGACCACGTGTTTCTCCCCCATTTCCCCAGATAGTTTTCACTCATTAACCTTCAATGTTTACACTTTCCCCTCAAGTTATGTATTCCGTCATATTTTATAACACCTTTTTCTTCTTCTTCTTTAAAAGGCTGCTTTCGACTTGCTCACCAAATCAATTCATCCCAAAAAAAAATCCATCTCCTATAGTGCCTTTTTTCTACATTCCCTAAACTTTCCTGCACTCCATCCTCCATCCAGCGTCCTTAAACGTATTTTTAACTCGAAGGTCACAAGAAACTCATTTTGCAATAAATGTTCGTTTCCCATAAATCGTACACTTTCAAAAATCCAATCTCACCCCTCCCCTCCAAATCTTCCCCATAACCCCTCCCCTCCAAATCTTCCCCATCACCCCTCCCCTCCAAATCTTCCCCATCACCCATCCCTTTCAAATCTCCCCCCTTGCCCCCTCCCTCCTAAACTACCCCCTCACCCCTCCCCGCCAAGACGCCCACTCGCCCCTCCCCTCCTAGACTCCTGCCTCACCCCTCCCCTCCAAATCTCCCCCATATCCCATCCCTTTCAAATCCCTCCCCTTGTCCCTTCCCTCCCAAACTCCCCCCTCACCCCTCCCCTTCAAATCTCCCCACCCTCATTGCTTCTCAATTTCCCCCCTCTCACTCCCCCTCCTCAAAGCGTCCTCCCCGCTTCTTCCCCCTTCAAACTCTCACCCCCATCTCCCCCAACCTTCTGCCTCGCTCTTCCCCCTCCTCAAATAACACCTCATTGTGGCTCACCCAATCACCATCAAACCTTTTGTCCGCCCCATCCTTCCCTTTCTCCGAGCTATTCTGAAATCTCTGACACACCTTCAACAGCTCTCCCTATCTCTTCCACCTCTTCCACATCTTACCCTACCCCTCCTACCCCCTGTTCTGTATCTGATGCTCCCCCTTCCTCTTCATTAACGGTATGGACCTCAAACATCCGGGGCCTTCGTTCAAACTTAACTGATCTCTCCATACAGGTTGCTTCTGTCAAACCAGACGTGATCTGCTTAACAGAAACTTTCCTCCTTTATGATGTCTCTGATTCCATAGTATCTCTCCCGGGCTACTCCCTCCTCCGGTATGATAGACCTGAGCCTCGTCCTGGAGGCGGGGTTGCTATCTTTATCAAAAACTCTCTTCCTCACTCGCCCTGCAATGCACTCTCTCCACCTCACCCCCAGGAATACCTCTGGCTACGGCTTCCCCTTCGCTCCCACCTCTTGTTCATATGTGTGTTGTACCGTCCACCAAACAGTGATGACTCCATCTACATCTCGCTGTCTGATGATATGGACCAACTTCTATCTACTCATCCCAACTCTCTCTTCCTCATATGTGGTGATTTCAATTGTCACCATGCCAGTTGGCTGGGTGTGGGTACCTCTCTCACCAGCCATGGCTCTTCAGCAAAGGACTTCTGCGACTCACTGGGACTGACACAATCTGTCAATTTCCCGACCCGGATCTCAGTCAACGGAACATCTTCTCTTCTGGACTTGGTTATGACTAACTTCCCTGAAAATGTCTGCTGCTCTTCTTCTGCTCCGATCGGATCATCTGATCATGTCCTTGTTAAAGTGGACATCTCTCTGACCATCCTCAGGGAGCCTGCTCAGCGTCGACGAGACTGGCATTTCACTCAGGCCAACTGGCACGGTCTTCAAGCAGCCATCAATCATCTGGACTGGTCTCCCATCTCTACCACCTCTGACATCAACTTATCCTGGGAATTCTTCCAAAGTAAATTGCTCTCTCTCATGCACAGATTTATCCCATCTCGTCTTCAGTTGTCATACCCTTCCTCCCATCCATGGTACACGGAATCTTGTGGTGAGGCTGTTGCCCAGAAACAACTTGCCTTCGTCTCCTGGAAAGCAAATCCAACGGAAGGAAATCTCATTTCCTTTCACAAAGCCCGAAACAAGTGTGTGTCCACCCTCAGGAGAGCCAGGAAACAATATCTCTCCGTTCACAAGACCGAACTCTCTTATCTGTCTCCCTCTTCCAAATCCTGGTGGCGTCTGGTCAAATCCGTTTCTGGTGTTTGTTCCCCCTCCATCCCCTCCCTTACCTCAAACGGCTACACAGCTGACTCCGCACGTGAAAAAGCTGAATGCCTCAACTCTGTGTTTGCCTCTAAATCTTGTGTCCCAAACCCATCCCTCTCTGTACCCACCATACCCAGTCGTACCCTGCTGCTCCTGGACTCCGTGTCCTTTCCTCCTGACAAGGTGGAAAAGTTTCTGTCAACCCTCGACTCTGATTCTGCAACTGGACCCAACGGCATCAGCCCACGGGTCCTAAAATCCTGCTCTGCTGCTCTATCTCACCCTCTCACTGTTCTCTTCACCCTCTCTTTTGCTCAAGGTCAACTGCCATCTGCTTGGAAATCAGCCAACATCACCGCTTTGCACAAAAAAGGTGCAAAAACAGATCCTAGCAACTACAGACCAATCAGCCTTCTCCCAATTATCAGCAAAGTCATGGAATCCATCATTGCTTCGGATATGAAATCTTTCCTCTTCTCCAATGGCTTGATCTCTGATCATCAATTTGGTTTCAGACCAGGTCACTCTACTCTGGACATGCTGCTTCTGCTGTCTCAACAATGGATGGAGGTCCTCAATGCCAAACAGGAAATTAGAGCTGTCTCCCTCGACATATCACGTGCCTTCGACACGGTCTGGCACCCCGCTCTGCTCACCAAACTCTCCTCCTTTGGTATCCATGGAAATCTCCACGCATGGCTGGCGGACTTCCTCTCTAGTCGTCGTCAACGTGTGGCCCTGAATGGGTTTCTCTCATCTCCTCTTCCTGTTCAGGCTGGAGTTCCCCAAGGCAGTGTTCTGGGCCCCGTGCTTTTTCTGGTCTTCATCAATGATCTCTCTGACTCTCTCGAAAATCCTCTCTATCTCTTTGCTGATGACTCCACTCTCTGCCGCTCCATTCCTCTTCCCTCAGATCGGCAGTCTGCTGCCTCCTCACTCTCTGAAGACCTGGACAAAATCACAGACTGGTCAAACAAGTGGAACATGTCTTTCAATCCTGACAAATCTCACACTCTTACTATGTCTCTCCGAAAAGATCGACTGGCCAACCCTCCCATCTACTTTCTCAACAATCCTCTCCAAGAAGTTCTGTCGCTCAAGATTTTGGGTCTCACTATCTGCCATGATCTTTCTTGGGAAAACCACATTTCCAAGCTGGCCTCCAAAGCCAGTCGCCGACTGGGCATCCTCCGTCGTGCGAAGTCCTTCCTCGGCACACCTGAGCTCCTCACCACATACAAGGCTTTCATCCGCAGCTCAATGGAATACTGTTCTCCCCTATGGGCCGGTGCTCCTGCCTCACACCTAGCTCGGCTTCACGCTGTTGAAACCAAAGCTTTCAGAATTATTGGAATCTCCCGCGATGAAGCTATCTCTGAGGGCCTTTCACTCACTCACCGCAGGCAGGTAGGTGGTCTTTCTGTCTTCTACCGACTCCTCTCCGGCCTTGCACCCCCAGCTCTCTCTGTGCTCTGTCCCCCAAATATTCCTACAGGTCGCACAAGATCTGCCAGCAACCCTCTGATGGTTAAACTGCCGAAATCTCGGCTCTCTGCTCACCTTCACTCTTTCATTCCTCTTTTCTCCCGCCTCTGGAACAAACTCCCTCACTCCCTTCAATCCCACTCCTCCCTCCAGGTCTTTAAAACAGCTGTTCACCACCATCTCTTATCTTCCCCCATCCAAAACCTTGATCTTTTCTACCCCCGCTAATTCACCCCAGATCCACCTTGTTTGAAATTCCAACTTCTTTCCTGGAAGTCCTGGCAGTGTCCATATGTTTTATACCTCTCCCACCGCCCCCTTCCCATGCCCCCCCCCCAAAGCCCTCGCCCTCTCTCAGATCTCTCGATGTCTCCATGTCTCTCGGTCCCTGCTCTCAAATGTTGTGTTTGTGTCCTTCCCCCTCTCTCCCCATCTTGTCTACCGCTCCTGATGTTATATGTTTTATGTGTTGGTTTGTCTTTCTGTGTGATTAATGTTCGCTCTTTCACGAGCCTCGATCTTGTATACAAAAAAAACAAACAAAAAAAAAAAAAGCAATATTTGAAATAATTTAAAACGATTTGCCTCTTCTTTTCCTCCTCTTCCGTCCAATGGCACCAAGCTTCTGCCCTGCCTTGACCACGATATTTCTCCACTCCCCTCTGTCTCCAGCCAATTTCCTCCACTCTCCAACCATCCTCACCTAATTGATATCCCTCCTCACACGATCTTCCCATGTCAACCAAATCTACCTATTTTCCTCCTACTTTCCTCCCTCAACCGACCCGCTCTCTTGGCCATTCTCTCTTCCCCCATCCTCACGACCCCACCAAGTGTCCAGCCCACTTAATCCGGCTTCATACCAATCTCCCCGTCAAACATATTTCCACATCAATGTCCTTACTCAGTTCATCCATCCTCCTTTTAACCACCCTCTTCACTTCCGCAATCCTCCCGACCAATCTGTTGTAGCAAACATGCAGACTCCGTTGTTGTCGTCTTTCTGTCAGTGACCCCACGACAGTAAATGTAGGCCAGTGTTACACAACACACCAGAACTTTCCCTTTCACTTTTCTTGATATTTTTCTGTCTGCCATTACTCACTCCCTCCACCCTCATCCACGGATTCACACCCAACTGAATCCTCCACCGCACCTCTGCCTCCGACCTACTATCCTCGGTCACTGGTCTCCCCATATACTCAAACCTCTTTCCCTGTCTGATCTCCTTCCACTCTAACCGGATATTAATTCATTTTCTCTGTTGCTCGACCTACATCAGCCCAGTCTTCTCCATGCTCATCTTCATCCCATGCTTCCCGAATGCTTCCTTCCACTCCCCCAGTACTTCTTGAATGAATCTCCCGCTTACTCTGCCACAACAGCTGGATTGTCCGTATATGACATCCTCCCCAGAATACCTTTCATTTTTACCCTCCTGCTTCCCAGCTCCATCACCATGATAAACATGAGTGGGCTGAAATAACTTACCTATCTCAAACCGATGTTCATGCTGAACTCCTCCATCATCCTAGGACCAACCAGAACTCTTCCCTTTGTTCCCATGTACGTCTCTTCCACAAATCTACTGTAACGTATGCTTCCGGCACTCCCGTCCATCTGTGTCACCATCACCATCTCTATTGGGACAGCGTCCTCGGCCTTCTCTAGGTAAAACAAATCCAAATGCCATTTCACTTTGCACCTCTAACCTCTTTTTCACCAGCTGTGTCAGTGTGAACATCCCATCTGTCATCCCCCTATCCTTTAAAAACGCTGCTGCTCTTCACCACTCCATCTCCACATTCTTCCTTATTTTCCCATCCAGAATCCTCTCCATTACCTTCAGGACATGACTTAGTAGTGTAATGTCTCTGTACCTCCCTGGATCTTGAACATCGCCCTTCCTCTTCCATTTCAGCACAATTAGCCCTGTCCTTCAATCATACAGAATTGAACCCTCTCATACATACATACATACATACATACATACATACATACATACATACATACATACATACAGTCACGTGAAAAAGTAAGTGCACCCCATGTAAAGTTTTGACCTTTTCAACATATTTCAACATACAGCTATTTGATCTTCATTTCAACAATATTGAAAGATGAAGGTGATATAATATAACAAATATCATGAAACATTTACATTTTGTAGTCCATTGTATAATTTAAATAAACATAAATGCAAATTTCGCATGTGGAAAAAGTAAGTACACCCTTGGCTCTAATAGGTGGTATTGCCCCCTTTGGCAGAAACAACCTCAAGTAGGCGTTTCTTATAACTGTCTACCAGTCTCTGACATCGACTGGGAGAAATTTTTGCCCACTCCTCCATGCAGAATTCTTTCAGCTGTGCGATGTTTGAGGGGTTTCTTGCATGCACAGCTCGTTTCAAATCCCCCCACAACATCTCGATGGGATTTAGATCCGGGCTTTGACTTGGCCATTCCAGAACCCTCCATTTATTTCTTTTCAGCCATTCCTTGGTGGATTTACAGGGATGTTTTGGGTCATTGTCATGTTGCAAGGTCCACCTTCGGTTGAGCTTCAACTTTCCAACAGATGGCCTCACATTATCCTCAAGCACCCTCTGGTACAATGAAGAATTCATAGTGGATTCTATGATGGTGAGCTGCCCAGGCCCTGATGCAGCAAAGCTGCCCCAAACCATAATATTTTCACCACCATGCTTTACAGTTGGTATCAGGTTCTTGTGGTCAAATGCTGTCTTTGGTTTTCGCCAAACATGTCTTCTGGTACTGTGGCCAAATAGCTCTACCTTTGACTCATCTGTCCAGAGCACATTGTTCCAGAAGTGCTGGTCTTTGCCTCGGTGTTCATTTGCAAACTTTAGTCTTGCCCTGATGTTCTTTCTGGTCAGCAAAGGTTTCCTCCTGGCACGCCTCCCATGTAGATGAAATTTGTGCAGCCTCTTTCTAATGGTAGACTGGTGCACTTTGACATCAACAGTGGCACGAGCTACCTGTAGGTCCCGTGATGACATTCTGGGGTTCTTCGAGACTTCTTTCAGCATCTTGCGGTCTGCTCTCGGGCTGAACTTACTGGGGCGGCCTGGCCTGAACAAGTTAGCAGTTGTTTGGATTCTTCTCCACTTGTAGATGATCTTCCGGACAGTCGAATTATTGATTTCAAATTGTTTAGGGATCTTTTTAAATCCCTTCCCAGACTCGTAGTCATCTATAACCTTCTTTCTGAAGGCCTCAGAGAGCTCTTTTGATCTTGGCATGGTGATGCCACACACTACAACAACGAAGAGCAAACCAAACTAAATGTCTGAGGTTTAAATAAGACAGGTTCCTCCAAGATCCTCTCTAACGATGTTCTAATCATTTGCACCTGAGCTGGTGCACCTGATTCTAATTTTAGGTATTTGAAGTAGTGATAAATGTAGGGGTGTACTTACTTTTTCCACATGTGAAATTTGCATTTATGTTTATTTAAATTATACAATGGACTACAAAATGTAAATGTTTCATATTTGTTATATTATATCACCTTTATCTATCAATATTGTTGAAATGAATATCAAATAGCTGTATGTTGAAATATGTTGAAAAAGTCAAAACTTTACATGGGGTGTACTTACTTTTTCACGTGACTGTACGTACATTCAACAGCCTCTTTGTCAAACTGACTCTGACTTCTCCTGCTGCAATTTGCAGCTCTGTGCACACCTACATCAATGCCTGGTGCTCTTCCCTTCTTCCTCCTATTTAATGGTGTCTGCACCTCCTCGTCCATGATATTCACTAAAACAACCGTCACGTCTACATAACACGGATGCTCCAGCTTGCCGTTGCTTCTTCCCCGGTTCAACAGCTCCTTGAAATATCCCCCCCATACCTTTAGTACCGACCCCTCTCTGTCAACAGCCTCCTGCCACCATCCTTAATCATCCCCCCTCCCCTCCATTTCTGTTCTTCATCCCTGTCCCAAGCCAATTTATAGATCATCTTCTTCCCAACATCGTTTTTCTAACTTGTTGTACATCTCCTCTTCCATATTATCCCTCACCTTATCCACAGTTCTTCTTATTGCTTTATTATTTTGTCCATGCATGTGCAGCAACCCTGCATCCAGTTGTCCCTCTCTATCCTCTTCCAAACCTCATTTTCACCAACGACCTTTACTATTCCATCCCCTCCAACATGCAACAGCTTGTAACACCCTCCGATGAACTTACTCGCCCTGTCTCCCTTCCATATGGTCTCCTGAACACACAACACTTCGAAGATCCTCTGCAACATCTCCACCACCTCGACTCCTCTCCTCTCCATTGATGCCACATTCAAACAAGATAGCCGGACCTCACTTATTTAATTCATCATATAGTAAGCATATCCATCACAATAATGGATGTTCATCCCTCATGCCTCCTGAACCGTGTGTGTGTGTGTGTGTGTGTGTGTGTGTGTGTGTGTGTGTGTGTGTGTGTGTGTGTGTGTGTGTGTATTTTATGCAGATTCCCTTGATTAAAAAAAAAAGAATTCTTGTATCAAATTAAAACGCTTACGAAAACGAAAAAATTAAGCCTTAAAACACACCTCTTTTTGTTATGCGGTGATTTATTTTAAACTAACCACTATCACACAAATCGTCTGTATCATTAAATACCAGTTGCTTCCCATTGGTCTTTGTAAATCTTACTCTTTTCCTCAAGTGTTTGAAGGCGTTAGCTCACCGCCATCTCAAGTAGACTTCCATTTCCACCTGTGAATCCAATTTTGCTTTTCCTCACAAGCAGTTCAGGATTTTTTTTATATCCTCCCCACTCCCTCCACGCTGGCCTCTGAAATTACTGTATGTCTATGGACTTCTGCTCCTTTCAGGTCCTGTTTGTTTGTTTGTCATGCCAACTTTTTTCCGATTGCCTAATTCTCAGAATGCCACCCCTTAAACTTCTGTTGTGTTACTATTCCATGAGCTTCAATTTTGCATATGGAAAAAAATTGGCAAAAAAGTAGTCTGTCTTCTAAATCTGCTGATCTGGCAGTTTGAGACGCAAAATATACTGTATATTTGATGCACTATATATATATATATATACAATTATACATACATGTATATAATATTATATATATATATTGTTACGGTCCGCGGTTAAGGATGTTGTTTGCCGAGCGGAGGCACCACGGCCTAACAGTTTCCCCGATTCACCCGATTCACCCGATTCACCCGACGTTGGCCGTAGCGCGCCACAGATATTCAATATGGAAAACTCTAAAGCGACCGAATGCAAAGAGGAAGAAGAAGACGTACAGAAGAGTAACGGGATTTTTTATTTACACACACAAGCAAAAGGGAGCAGTCACGGTTTGGTGTAGGGGACATGAAAAAGCAGGTGACACAGTGAAAATTACTAGCTTACCTAACAGGCTTAACTTATTCCCAGGGACAAGACAAAAGACAGACTACGAACACACTTACACGGGGAATGATGATAGGGATGGCAGGTGGATGGCTGGCGGGATAGGGAGGTCCAACTGGTCCTGCAGCATGATTGGCTCGTTGGGCAGCCGCCGTTCCTTCGCGGCCCTGCTCCAAACTGCCGTGCAGGCCCCACGCTGCTGTGGCTGCAGTTTCGGTGGCTCGAGCTGCAGTAGATGCAGTTTCGGTGGCTCAAACTGCTGTGGAGGCAACCGCCACTCTTGTTACGGACCTCTCTTTGTCATGGACCTCTCTACGCAGCTCTCTCTTGGACCTTACAACTCCGCTTTCCTCTGACGACTCAGCTCTTTTCATGGACCTCACCATGCAGCTCAGCCCTGGTCACTCTTGCGCGCGCGCTTTTATATCGCCTCCGGCGATTAAGCCGCCGGCCTTCAGGACACGCCCATCAGTGTGCTCACCTCGGCCCTGGTTGGTCACGCGACCCTCTGGCTCCGCCCTTGATGACGACGGGCGGGCACGCCTTTCTTCCCCAACCCGAGCACATGTTCAATGGCGGCTTTGGATGGGATGTAATTGAAAATTGAGGCTTGGCCATGACGAAAGGGGAAATGGAGGTTTTGGGAATGGGGATGAAGGGAATCTATCTATTTCACTTGGTGCAATGGAGTGTCATTTTAATGGAAGACAAGGCCTTAATCTAAAACACATAATAAGGATATAAACTACTGAACAAGGGTTTTATCGTGTCCTTCAATGTGTGCTTTTATGGAATTAACTACCGGGACGCCCTTTGACCTTTACACAACACTGGAGGCAGGAGGGGCCAGACTCAAGCAATAATTCATAACAATTTCCAATACAATACAACACAATCAAAAAAATGCAATCCTCATATCCGCAACAATATATATATATATATATATATATATTATATATGTAGAAAATACATATATGTATATAATATTGTAATGGATCTCAGAGACGGCACTCCCCTTAGCAAGGGGGGGTTAATCCCCTTGGCCTTTTAAGCTGGCCGTCTCTGGTCCTGGTACTTATAACGCTCTTTTGCGGGTGAAATTGGTCAGGGTTATTGGTCAAGGTGTTCTCCCGAATACCTTTACCAATCCCTCCGCAAAACAGGGAGACAAGTACCACTCGAACCACGGACAAGATGGTGTTTGCCGAGCGGTTTAGCAATCCGCAGCTCGAGCCATTAGCAATTGACTAACCCGATCCCGAGCGTTGGCTAAAATCGCGCCGCAGGTACTCAATGGGGAAAAGACTAAAGCGACCAGATGAGAGGAGGCCAAAGAACCAACAAGGGTAAAGGAAGAACACAGGTTTATTTCTATACTAAAAGAGGAAACGAAAGAAGGGCATTTACAAGGAGGAAAAAGCAGATACACAGGGCAAACCTTAAAACAATCTTAATTATCAACGCCCAAGACAGACAAACAGACTTACACGAAAGGGGAATAGCAGGCAGGAATGACTGGAAGAAGAAGAAGAAGGGTCCAAGTGGGACAGCAGGCCTGAAAGGCTCGGGCAAAGGCACAGCAAGGAGGTCCGCTCCAGGTCCACGCTCCGGGCTGGAAGCGAACAGCCAGCGGCAGCTCCACGTATTCGGTTTCACACACGGTCGGACCATGTCAATTGACTACTGTATTGTTGTCGCTGTCACGGACCCACTCTTCTGCCTCATGATCCAGTGGTATGCTCGCCTGGTACCTCCCTCATCTGCCGGATCACGTCTCTCTCAAGCAACTTTTGAACCCTCTCACTCAACTGGCCAATAAGTCCCTCGTAGCTGCTTTTATTGCCCGTGTTGGAATCAAGCCACCGGCTATGATGACACGCCTACTGGTTGGCTCACCGCAGCGCTGGTTGGTCGGTAAGGGCTTGCTGACTCCACCTCCGATGACGAGTCGACGTGCCACACCTTGTTCTGGCGGCTCCGCCCCCTTCTTCCTCGGCTTGACCGCATGGCTAATGGCGGTCTGGGGCCAACAACCGCATCAAGGCAAGGAGCAGCGAACGCTGCTGGCAAACGAAGTACTGGGGCCAATCATATTTGATTAATGCAATGCAGATTCAACTATTGGGAACAGATCCTTAACTGAAACACATAATAATGAAATATCTAGAGAGAGGTCCTATGGTTCGCTATGTGTTGTACATGGACTAACTCGGGTGCGATCTTTAACAAGCCAATTGATGGGGATATTTACAGGGGATAATTTATAAGGGAAACATTTACTAAAATTTACTAGTGAAGGTTCTAAAAACCGTAACAATATATATGCATATATATATTTATATGTATATATATTGTTACGGATCGCGGATTAGATGTTATTATGGGCCGAGCGGATGGTCCACCGCGACCTAACAGTTCCCCCGATTCTTCCCCAACTCACCCGATTCCACTCGAACGTTGGCCAAATCGCGTTACGCTAAATCAATGATGGAAAGGACACAACGACTGGGATAGATGAAACGACGCAATGGGTACAGTTCTCAAGACCTCCGGAGGAGGATATAATTAGTGGTGGAGAAAAGGGGTAGATTACAAGGTAGAGTGAGGTAAAAGCACAGAAGAGATAGGCACTTAGTTACAGTCTTATCTTATCCCAGACAGACCACAGACAAACGGAACAAGGCTGACTTACACAGGGATTGATGGCAGGGAAGGACAGTTAGTTCGATAGCACAAGGTGCACCTTGGCTCGGGGACAGGATCAAGCACGGTCCAAAAGATGCAGGGAGGCCTCACAGCGCTCGGAGGTGGCGTCTTTCTTTCTCCAAGCTCAGCGCACATCTGACGTCACCTCCCTCTTCCTGCGCATGCTCAGCGGGGAGTCACACGCCCTCGGCTGGTTGGCTCCGACCCAGATGGGACCGGTCCGCCGCTCCCATTGGGTGCGGGGGTTACCGGGCTCCGCCCTTGACGAGGAGCTGACAGGGAGCCCCTATTTGGTAACCCCGTCGAGCACATGTTCGATGGCGGCTCGTTGGAAAGGCCTGGTGCCCTCCCAACACCCCCTACCAACCAAGCCGGAGTGAGGACGCGCACTCCCCGCGCTCGCCGCTGCTGTTGTTGTTGGTGTTGTTGTTGCTGAACCGTGAGGAAGAGCTGCGGGGAGGTATTGGGAGGTCCTAAACTTCCTAACGGTGCCATACAATCACATTCTGGTGCAACGAAGAGTCAGAATTAATGGAAACGAGTCCTTAACTGACATAGACCAAGAATAACTAGCAAGATGTCCTATAGTTGTCTTACATGAGATGCGGTGAACCTGGGTGCGACATTTAATGGGGGAAATAGGGGGAGGTCGGGTCTACAGAGTGTTGTTTACAGAAAATGGGACTAGGGAATGGGGGATTGGGGATAGTTGGGAAGTATTGAGGAAATAGGGGAATATTTACAAGCGGATATGGATGGATGCAAATCCCATATCCGCAACATTGCACCCTTCTCTACCTCGGGGCGGCCCGACCCGATAGATTTTTACCTACTTTAGTGTGGCACTCAGATGTAGTTCCCTCTACTATTAACTCAACCCTGAGTGCGACAGTTTTACAGATGTTCACAAATGAGTAAATATGTCCCCCTGCGACGTTGCACCCTTCTCCTAACAGAAACACACCCACAGGATAACCGAATCGCGGAAAGCATCCTCAAACTAAACATACAGCCGGTAGGGAGCATCATTTACACAAGACTACACTGATATTTACACTACGATCCAGGACCTGTTCTTTGAGGAACACATGCAGATGTTATGCATAGAGAGAGCACGCATGCCAGCATCGATACACCAACCCACGAGTGCCCTGTGGCCCTGCGGCCTTTAATAATGTGCAGAGCACCCCTTCCAAGCACCAAAAGCACCACCCCATTATGTACAGTCAGCACCATCCGGTGCACCAATAAAGTGTTCAATAAAAAAGGCACAATCAAGTGTCCATGGTCACCGGTGGTGTCGCAGCCGGCCGATGTTCTGCCGCTGGTCTTGCCTTCTTGGAGTGCACTTGGCCCTCTGGCTTCTTTAGAAATAAAGAAAGGCGCCAACCGCGTCCATTTCTAAATTGTGGCCATCAGGGGGGCCAACTAAAAGTGGTTCACCTGTATGGCATAGGTGCCACGTTGACCCAGAGGTCCATCCACGGGTGGTGCTTGACCGCAAAAGAACTGCGGTCCATTGTGGGCGGCCACAAAAATTGCGGTCCATATGGTGTATCGATCCAGGCAGCAAGCAGCGGAAGTACAGGCCCACAACTGCGGAGCCAGCACCTCTCTCTCCTCTCTCTCTGCCCCAAAGCCAGATCCTCGGAGGTGGGAGACAAAAGAAGACAAGTGAGTAAGGTGGTAAGGGCGCAAAAGTGCACGCAATACTAGGTAATGCACACTGGGGGCACATGGGAACCAGGTGAGACAGGTACGTTCCTACCGTACGCCCCCCCCCCCACCAGGTAACCTACATTGCCCCTCCCTTACCCCTTACTGTATCCACAAAACACAACACTACCCATAAACATCTACTTTACACATCAACAAACGTCCCTACTGTCTTCCCCGTTCCTCCCATCAACCAAATTCGTCTTCTCTCCCTCCTAACCAATCAAATTTGCCATTTCCAACTCTCATCAAAATTTGCCATCTCCAACTCAACATCAAAATTTGCCATCACCAATTCATCATCAGTCCCTCCTAAGGAGGGAGAGATGGAATCACCCCAATGTCTCATCCACGTCGTGATGCGTCTCACAAATCCACACAGCAATTCTCCTTTCCTGCAACACAGAACAAAGGAACACAGGTGTGGAGTCATCATCACCACCTCAGGTAAGTGGCTGCGTATGGTGCGACAGGTTCATCAATCCTAACTATTTCCTAAATGACTTTAACAACTTTACATTACCCGGGGTCTTTCCCTGCCAATCCATTGGCCAACTTACACTATGGGTTCTAAAAACCAATTCCCATTGACCAAACTGTGGTGCTTCTCAAGTTGGGGTCTCACTCCCCCGATTCATCACTCGGTGCCCCCGCACAATTTCGGTGGCTGGGTCGTGTGACGCTCCCAGTTGGTCCGCCCACCTGCACACCTCCACCACTGTTGTTGCCTACCGAGCTCACCTGCTCCTCACCCTAACCTAACTAACTGGGGAAGGCCTTCTCGCACTCTCACCCCCTCAGTGCCCTCTCTGGCACGGGCTGCCCGATCCACACCCGGGATCCTCAGGCACCCACTGACACTAACGGCTCCCAGAGCCCACCTGCGGCCCCACCTGGCCGACATCTAACAGTGGCGGAGTGCCCAACCATTCACACTCATACTAACAGGCCACACGACCAGCCAATTTCACCACACCAATGCACCCATCCACAATACCATTCTGCAACCGCACCACAAATGCCAATATCCAACCACAATTTACCTATACCTTCTAACTATTCTTTAAACTACCCTCCCCGGGTACTCGTGAAAAGGGGTCCACTCTTCCCCCATCCACACCTTCGCACCATGCACACCACTCCGTACCACTTACTCCAACTCTCTCCACACCACTCATTCTCTGCTCCATATATTCCACACACCTGTACTTGCACACCTGTGCTCTCATACTTGGTGCCGCCTGCACCCTTCTCTCCCCCAAGCGCATTCGCGCTGATCCATAACACTCACTACTCATACACTGCTCCACACACCTGTCCAGTTCTCACACAGCATCATCTCATCTAACTACTCCCCTCTGAAACTTGCGCTTCCCAGTCGTCCCTTTAAACTATTGCGCTCCCACGTCATTATCATCCACTCTAATCTACCTGCGTCCCCACTACAGGTATCATTGTCACTAACTAATCTTAACGTCACCTAATGTCATCTTCGCTAGATCCCTACACACAATATCCTAACCCACCCGGGCTAGTTTTCACTGCCATACACCCCATAATCTATAGCGCATTTGCCCCATTCATGGGAAGGGTGGCAGGGATGCCACCCTTACCCACCGTCATACGGCGCGAGTGGGACCTTGTGGGACCACCTCGTATGTGAGTCGTTGCCCGCCTGCCGGACCCCGTGCGTCGCCCCTTGCGGGGTCAGCGCGGGGCCGAACCGGCCGGGCCCCCACAGTACATTACCCCCAAGGGGCTCCCGTGCCTCCCCTGTCCCTCTAAAAACTACCCCTGTTGGTGTCGATGCATGGGTCACACTTCCGCAACCCGCTACCCATTCCATACCACCACAACCTTGCTCACTCACACCTCGCACCTCTCCCATCACCGGACCCTCTCGCTCGCACCCTCGTTCCATACCCTCCGGACCAGCCATACACCTCACTCTTGGCCTCTCACGAACATCTGGGTCCATCTCGACCCCCAAGCTTATTAAATCACCTGGCGCATCATACGCACGACCATATTGGTCACCACTTACACCGGGTCCTCTTTCTCTTCGCTTCTCCTCCATCACCTGCGAATCCCTCATCCGGTTAATGAGCACATCATCACGATCCGAACACAGACTTTGGACCAATTCTTTTACTTCCTCCTTTATCTCTTTCTTATCCTCTCTCCGTCGCTTCTTAATTTCGCTCACCCCTTCTTCCACTTCTTCTAATTTCTGCTTCACCTCCTTCATCTCCTCGTGCGCCCCCTTAAGTTCTTCCTCTAACTCCACCTTATTTTTTTTCTATATGCTCCCGCACCTCCCGCTCTTTAACCTCCATCACCTCTACCACCTTGTTCATTTTCCTCGTCAGGTCCTCATGTACCGTCTGACACTCTTTTTTAATTACCCCTACGTCCTTTTTCATCTCCTTCTGTGTCGATTTTAAACCCTCTATTACCGCTGTGTTCTTCTTTACCTGGTCCCCCAACTCCTTTTGTCCCACTGTCAGTTGTTCTACTCCCAGCGTCAACTCCTCTATACCACCTTGCAATTTTACAGTCCCCTTTCTCACCTCCTTCTCCATGCGCTCCTCACAGTGCCTCACCTCCTCGCGCACTCCTCCGACCTCCTCACTCACACCTCTTCTGATCTCCTCTCCCATCACTTGCATCTCCTGCCCAGATGCCACCCTCATCTGCTCCATTTCCTCCCTGTGAGCATCCAATTTAGTTTCTACCCCCATTCTGACCCCCTCTATCTTCTGCCCCATTTTTTAAACTTCCCTTTCCGCTTGGTCCCTCATGTCCCTCAATTTGCCTTCCATACTGTTTTCTAACCCCTCTAACCCCTTTTTCATCCCTTCCATTTGATTCTCTTGAGCGGCCATTCTGTTTTCTACCCCCGTTAACCCCCCCTGTATTTCCCCTAATCTATTGTCTAATCCCTCTATTCTACTCCCTAACCCTCCGATCTGGGCCCCCATCCTTTGTTCTAACCGTTCCCCCATTTCTCCCATTTTGCCCCCCATTCTGCCCCCCAATCGCTCACTATCAGCCCTCATCTCGTCCTTCTGCAGGTTGAGGGACGCCTGCATTTGTACCATAAATTTCTCCATGAGGGCCTGCATTTGGGCCATTCCTCCCACTTGTGCAGCGGGTGCGGCCGCCGTAGCCATGTGCGAGGCGCCATTTTGCGCGCCCGCAACCTCGTGCGCGAGAGCGCCATCTTGCGAACCTGCCGCCCTCACTGCTTCGCTCTCCTCATGTCCCTCAATTTGGTCCTGGATCGACCCTGCCTCACTCTCCTCTACCGGAACCCAGCCGTCTTGATCTGCCATAGCGCGACTTTCAAAATTCGGTTTTTCTTTTTTTTTAATCAAAACAATTTCCAACTGCTTGTAATTTTGAGCGCGTTAAGCGCGCTTCGGGCCTCGTATCTCACTCCTCGACACCAATTGTTACGGATCGCGGATTAGATGTTATTATGGGCCGAGCGGATGGTCCACCGCGACCTAACAGTTCCCCCGATTCTTCCCCAACTCACCTGATTCCACTCGAACGTTGGCCAAATCGTGCTACGCTAAATCAATGATGGAAAGGACACAACGACTGGGATAGATGAAACGACGCAAGGGGTATAGTTCTCAAGACCTCCGGAGGAGGATATAATTAGTGGTGGAGAAAAGGGGTAGATTACAAGGTAGAGTGAGGTAAAAGCACGGAAGAGATAGGCACTTAGTTACAGTCTTATCTTATCCCAGACAGACCACAGACAAACGGAACAAGGCTGACTTACACAGGGATTGATGGCAGGGAAGGACAGGTAGTTCGATAGCACAAGGTGCACCTTGGCTCGGGGACAGGATCAAGCACGGTCCAAAAGATGCAGGGAGGCCTCACAGCGCTCGGAGGTGGCGTCTTTCTTTCTCCAAGCTCAGCGCGCATCTGACGTCACCTCCCTCTTCCTGCGCATGCTCAGCGGGGAGTCACACGCCCTCGGCTGGTTGGCTCCGCCCCAGATGGGACCGGTCCGCCGCTCCCATTGGGTGCGGGGGTTACCGGGCTCCGCCCTTGACGAGGAGCTGACAGGGAGCCCCTATTTTGTAACCCCGTCGAGCACATGTTCGATGGCGGCTCGTTGGAAAGGCCTGGTGCCCTCCCAACACCCCCTACCAACCAAGCCGGAGTGAGGACGCGCACTCCCCGCGCTCGCCGCTGCTGTTGTTGTTGTTGTTGTTGTTGCTGAACCATGAGGAAGAGCTGCGGGGAGGTATTGGGAGGTCCTAAACTTCCTAACGGTGCCATACAATCACATTCTGGTGCAACGAAGAGTCAGAATTAATGGAAACGAGTCCTTAACTGACATAGACCAAGAATAACTAGCAAGATGTCCTATAGTTGTCTTACATGAGATGCGGTGAACCTGGGTGCGACATTTAATGGGGGAAATAGGGGGAGGTCGGGTCTACAGAGTGTTGTTTACAGAAAATGGGACTAGGGAATGGGGGATTGGGGATAGTTGGGAAGTATTGAGGAAATAGGGGAATATTTACAAGCGGATATGGATGGATGCAAATCCCATATCCGCAACAATATATATATCACCCTTGGGAAGAGAACATGGAGGAGGTGCACGAGAGGAAGAGAAGAAAGTACAGTGAGCTGGAGGCAGAGTGCCGGGAGACGGGTTGGCGAGTTTCGTGTCAGCCATTTGAGGTGGGGTGTAGAGGGTATATTGGCAATTCCTTTTCTGCATTTCTTGCTCGGCTGGGAATGTGTGGGACAGAAAGAAGGAGGATGTGTGACAAGGTGGCCCAGGTTGCCTTGAAAGGCTCATTTTCGATATGGAGGAAGTTTATGGAGGCACGTCGAACGGTGTAGGTTGGTTGTGTGTGGTTTGTTTTTTTTTGGTTTTTTTTGTTACTATTATTATTTCTTATTTTGTGTATATGAGTGAGTGAGTGGGTGAGTTTGTGTGTTTTTGCATGAATGAATTTTTGCATGAGTGTGTGTTTTTGTATGTTGAGTGGTGTATGTTGTAAGGGTAGGTGGTTGGTTGGTGTTGTGTGTGTGTATGTGTGTGTGTGTGTGTGTGTGTGTGTGTGTGTGTGTATGTGTGTGTATGTATGTGTATGGGTGTGTATGTGTGTATGAATGATCTGGTGTGTTTTGTTGGTGAGTGGTGAAGGGTATAAAGGTGGGTGTTTGAGTGTTCCACCATGTTTGTTTGGTACTGTGGATTCTGAAAGTGCAGGACAGAGTGAACCAACATTGTTTTGCCCTGCCTATGCTTTCGTTTCCTGTGTTCTGCAGTGTTCGTCCTGCATGTGTTCATTTCCCCGTTTTGTCTTTTTCGTTTTCTCTTATTATTTCTTGTCTGTCCTACATTTTCGTTAGTCTTTTCCCTTCCTTCTTTTCCCCAGCCTTCCTCCTGTTTGGGGGGTGTGGCCCACCGGACAGATGGGAGCCTTGCGCTCCCCTTCGGTTCCCATCACTCCCTCCCTTCCCCCTCCCCCTCTCAACCTGAGTGTTGTCCTCCGCCCTCCCAAGAACCCCGGTATGGCGAGCAGGCGCCATAATTGTGTCCAGTTTCGGTTGATTAATGATTGCAGTGTGCCGGCTCGGGAACAATTCGGTCGGGATGTTTTGTTGGGTGTGCTGGGGTTCAGGGCTGCTGACTTGTTCTGCCTGATCTCTCTCCCCCGTGGTTTTGACGTGTCCTTCCAGACAGGGCAGGGACTTGTCGAGTTCTGGCGCAGGTCGGCTACTGCTCAGTCTGCTGGGAAACTGGCAGATTGGGCGGTCGAGGCTCTCTCAGAAACCCAGGAGAGAGTCGTGACCGTCCGCCTGTACAATGAAGGCGTAAGTGACTATGATGTCAAAGTTTGGCTCAGTAGTTACACGGACATCCGAGGTCAAGTACGGCTCGTCCGGGATGGCCTCGGTATTTGGACCGGGACTTGGTAGTTCCGGGTAAAGCTGTGGAAGAGGGAGGATGGTATACTGGTATAGTCACCCACATCCACAATGGGATTATGGTGGGTGTGGATCGAGGGCAAGTCTTTTACGTGGGGCAGCTGAAATTATGCCGCCGATGTGGTCAACTTGGTCACTTGATTACTGGGTGTACAGTGAACATCTGCACTCAGTGTGGTGAGTTGGGACATTTGAGGGAGCGCTGCACACAAGTGGTGCGGTGCAACCTCTGTGGTGCGTCGGGGCACACTTTCCGCTCCTGCCCACAGAGTTACACTCGTAGGATGCGTGCTTCTGTGGGTGGGAGTGGGGGTGTTGCCTCAGGGACGGGGGACGGTGTGGCCCCAGGGACAGGGGACGGTGTGGCCCCAGGGACCAGGGAGGGTGTTGGGACAGGGGAGGGTGTTGCCCTAGGGACAGGGGAGGGTACTGCCTCCAGGACCGGGGAGGGAGGGACTAATGGGCCTGTTTTTGTGTCAGCCCCCCACTCTGTGGAAAGTGAAGGGAGGGAGTTGGAGGGAGGGGAATTGGAGGGGGAGGAGAACAAGGAGGAGGGAGAGGCAACTCATGCACCTCCAGATCAGGACCTGGATGTGGCTACGCCGGATGTCGGGCCCACTGCGGTGGGAGAGGAGGAAGCACAAAAAATGGTGGCTCCGGTAGCGGGGTCAGAAGAAACTACCTCGGTACCAGAAACCCCACTGCCAGAGGCTGGAAGTGATGGCTCCTCCTCCGGCTATGAGCAAAGTGACCCTGGACAATGGATAGAGAAGAAGCGTCAGAGGAGGGGCCAGGACAAAGGAAAAGCTCCTCTGGGCAAAGCCCCACAGAGCAAGAACGCAAGAACTGTGAAGGCAAAAACTCCCCCCCCCCCACCCCCCCCCCCCCTGTGCGTCAAGCGACCCATCCAGGTCTGTGGGATCGCCTGCTCGAGGTAGGGGTGGGGTGCAGTCGGGGTTGGCCACAGCAGGTCACCGGGGGAGGCCCCACTGCCAGTCTTCCCCTGAATGCTCACGTTCCCGTTCCCCCATCAGCCGTTTTCCACCCGTTGACCTTACCCCTCCTCCGGGGGCAGCTGTGGCCATGGGCTTTAGCGAGGGTTTGCTCGCGGAGGACTTGTGCCTTTCTTCCCCAGACGGTGGGCGAGGGGGGTAATCGTTTTGACCCCTGAGCAGGAGGACCTCGCCCTGCTGCCCGGAGAGATTGTTTGCATAGATGGAATCTGGCTCGTGGCTCCCGGCTGTGGGAAGAACCGCAGGAGGAGGAAGAATGGTAGCCCGTTGTGTCTTGGCAAGGAGGGAAGGGCTTCATAAGTCCAATGACTCCCCTTTCTTGGTTTGCACTGGGGTTGGTGAGCTTTAAATTAACGTCTTTAAACGTACAGGGAGTCCATACCACGGTCCAGAGGATCGCTATTTTTGAAGAATTGCACAATTTTGAATGGGATGTCTGCCTGTTGCAGGAATGCCATATTCCGCACGGTGAGTATGGATACCTCCGTGCAAATTGGCGGTACGGAGAGTCGTATTGGTCCGGAAGCAACACTAACAGTGCTGCAGGATTAGGTTCCTTAGTAAGAGCTCGAATGTCGAGGTCCTTCGTCTAGAAGAAATTATTCCGGGGCGATTGGCCATGCTCAGGGTGGTGGTGTCGTCGACCCCACTGACCTTGGTCAATGTGTACGCCCCTACGACGGTGGGAGAAAGAGTGGAGCTCCTGCGCCTGTTGGGGCCCCTCCTTTCCACCTCTGGCCCCGTGATCGTCGGGGGAGATATTAATATAAGTTTGGACAGATTGCCCCAGGATTCATTGGCGCGGGCCCTTAAAGGGCTTGTTCAGGATTTTAGGTTGAGGGACACGGGTGCGGGAAGGAATGAGGTCACCCAGACCGATGTGGCTGGTACCAGTTGGGCTAGGATCGATTACATCTTTGTGACACCAAATTTTGGCGACCCGGACCTGGTACTTCATGTGGTGGCATTTTCAGACCACTGTTGTCTGTCTTTGGGTATTGAATTAAATGGGGTGCGTCCCCGTCGCTCTGAACTCTGGAAGCTTAACTGTCGCCTTTTGCAGGATGAGAGTTTAGTGCGTTCCTACGTTCGGAAGTATAGGGAGTGGGAAACGG
The DNA here is from genome assembly GCF_964187855.1 of Myxine glutinosa. NCBI lineage: Eukaryota > Metazoa > Chordata > Myxini > Myxiniformes > Myxinidae > Myxine > Myxine glutinosa. Next base: position 144,999,781 of record NC_136263.1, read on the forward strand.
TTAGGTGCCTCTTCCCTACCTCGGCAGCCTGGTGGGAGGAGGTGAAATGTAGGACCATAGAGTTTTTCCATACGGCCAGGCGAATGAGGGCCGCGGGGAAGCGAGAGCGTTTGAAGCGCATGCAGGCGTACCTCCAGTGTTACGGATTCGTCACTTCCGTTGTTGTGGTTTTCACCCACTTGACATATTTCTGATATTATGTACTATTATTATCTTCAAAAGGTTTATTGTTCATGAACAGTTATCAAAAGTTAAAAAGGTTAACTTTAAGTGATACAGGAAACCGAACCGGAAGACGACGAGAGGGAAGAGGAAGAGGCGTGGCGAGCAAAGTCGGACAAGACGCGTGACGTCGAGCTCCGTAGCGAGCGTGGTCTAATGAAGGTCGCGAGGGAATTTTGAGTCCCTTGAAAGGACATCCCGCGATAGGTATTATCGCTGGGATTGAGAAATCTGCGTAGTCAGGTTTCGGCTGAGATTCCGACGAATCCTTGCCTGGTCGCATCGACTCAAGTAGGAACCGTCGGCCATTTTGAACCACGTGCTTCATTCACCGACAAAGGTTTTGCTACGCGCCAGCTCTTCTCAACATCCTATCGTCTGTCGGGGATGTGTGTGCGTGACCGCGTCGTCTCCAATTACGTTGCGGTTTGCTGATTGAGCTGTGAACGTGCTCCTCTGGAGGGCGCCTTTATACAGTTTTGGCTGTGTGACTGCCATTGCCATCTGTACTGGATTCGGGTCTCGACTGGGCAGCGGGATTCGGGTTTCGACTGGACATCCGTCTCGTGATCGCTGGAGCGAATCAACTTCGCCTTGGAGAAGGTTACAGAGACATTGAGGAGTGTCTTTTTTCACTCACGTGGAGCGCAGTGAGTTATCTGACTTTAGTTGATGGTACCATCCTAAGATATATAGAGTGCACTCTGGATTGCTATTGGTTGTACCGTTATTCTTGTGTGTGATTTTTAATACAACATTTGTTCGTTTAAAATCATTGGTGTTGTTTCACTATTGATTTCTAACACAGAATAACATTTTTCTGCCATGGCTCCTCCCGGGTTTCAGAGGTACACCGTGACCAGGGGGTCGGGGAGGAACATGTAACACCAGCGCTTGCATAAGAAACTTTGCGAAGGGAGGGACGTGTCGGAAAAAATCCGCCGGGTGAAGGGGAGGATTTTTAGTCACCTTGAAGCCAGGGCGAGGACCGTCATCTTCCGGAGCAAGGTGCAGGCATTGAAGGGGAACGAAAAGTGTACCAGATTGTTCTTCCAACAATGTGCCAGGCAGAGGGGCAGTTTGGCCCAGGTTAATGTGGAGGGAGGCCGTGTTTCGGATCCGGTACAAATTACTGAAGCAGTGGAGGACTATTCTTCCAGGCTTTTTGAAAAACGACCGGTTGACCAAATCCAGATGGCCGATGTTCTCGGCCATCTGAGGAATCGTTTGAGCCCCGAACAGTGGGAGCGGTTGGAGGAGCCGGTGAGCCTGGAGGAATTGACCTCCGCTGTTAGGGATTTGGCCGCGAATAAAACCCCGGGTAATGACGGCCTGCCCGTGGAGTTTTATCGCCGCCTTTGGCACGTCCTTGGCGAGGACTATCTGCAGGTAGTGAGGGAGCTTGCCACCTCTGTGAGGTTTCCAGATTCGATGCGCCGGGGCGTGGTAAACCTCGTGCACAAGAAGGATGATCGGGAGGATTTGTCCAACTGGCGCCCGATCACTTTGTTGAATGTCGACTACAAGATACTAACAAAGGTGCTGTCTAAGGGGGTGCACGGTGTCATGAAGGACCTCATGCACCCGGATCAGACTTGTGCTGTTCCGGGCCGCAGAGTGTCCGACAGCCTGGGCCTGGTTCGAGAGGCGATCCAGCTAGCGGAGGAGAGAGGCCTCCCACTGAGCATCGTCAGTTTGGACCAGGAGAAGGCTTTCGACAGAGTGTCACCTGAATACATGATGGCCGTTTTGGACCATTTTGGCTTTGGGCCAAATTTGATGCATTGGGTGGTACTCATGTATAGGGACGTTGAAGCCCGTGTTTTGGTCAACGGACACCTCTCGAGAGCCTTCCCAGTCGCTTCTGGGGTCAGGCAGGGCTGCCCAATGTCACCAGTCCTTTTTGCCCTTTGCATTGAACCATTTGCTTGTGCACTGCGAGTGGACCCATCCTTCCCTGGGTTGTGGATTCCCGGAACCCATGGGGAGTGCCTAAAGGTGAGTCTGTACATGGACGACGTGTCGGTGTTTGTCACCGATGCAGTCGCCATGTGCAGACTGGTGGGTCTCTGCGAGTGTTTTGGGTTGGCCTCCTCTTCCAAAGTCAATCCTCAGAAGAGTGAGGTCATGCACTGTGGTCGGCACAGGACGGGCTCCGGCCGCCCTTGCCCGTACATGGAGCGGAGAGATCGATTAAAGATCCTCAGGGTCTGCTTTGACCCAGGCGGCGTGGCCGCGGAGAACTGGCGAAGGGTCATTGGGGAAATGGAATTGGAAGTTGCTTCTTGGCGGTCTCGTCGCCTTACCATGGAGGGGCGAAATTTAGTGATCAAGAATGTTTTGATTGGTAAATTGTTGTATTTGGATAGAATCTCCCTACCTCCTGCGGTGGGACGGGCTCTGGAGAGATTAATTTTCACTTTCTTCTGGGGTACCTGAGCAGAGCGCAGGTGTCAGAGGGTTGTGAAGATGAGCCCGTCCTTGGGTGGGAAGGGTGTCCCTTGCCCGGTGTTTGTATGTATGTCTGCGTTTGCATGTACTCTCATGTAGTTGTTTGTGTCAGAGGACCCTGGTTGCCAGCTGGCGTGGGATTTTTTGTTCTTTTTTTCTGGGGCCGTCCATCACGCGGTTGGAAGGGCGGTCCCTCCCACTGTCTCGGCCTTTTTCTGGGTCGTGTCCGGGACATTTTCAGATGTTTGAGGGGTTCGCCCGGGAGCAGTGCCTGTTGACCTGTCGGCCCATCAGTTGGCAGTTGTCGCAGGTCCTGGATCACTTGCGCCCAAGGGAGGTGCTGCGGGAGGTGCGTATCCTTCGTGGAAGCCCTCTCGCAGAACGTACGGTGAGAAAGGTTTGGGAGAACGTTTCGGCTCGCTGTCTCGCCAATGACCAGAAGGACATCGCGTGGCAAGCTGCCCATGAGTGTCTTCCGGTCCGGATGTTTCGGTTCCAGAGGGACCTGAACGTGTCGGTCCAGTGTTCCCGACCCCGATGCACAGGGGACGAAACTGTCAGGCATGTCCTTTGGGACTGCCCTGGTGCCGAGGGGGTCTGGTCGCTTGCGGCTGGCCTCCTCAAATGCTATGTGCCTTGACTGGTGATGGTTAGACGTGACGTCTTTGTGTTCAGCAGGCACCTACCACAACCAGTGCCTGGCCGCAAGTGGAGGCAGGCCTCGAGAAGGGTCTGTACAATCAAGACCGTCTTGTGGCGAGCGAGAACCAGAGGTTTCCATACCAGGGAATGGTTGGATCCTGGGCAGATATGGGGCATGGCCCTATCCTGCCTCCGAAGGTACAGGCTAGGCGACAGCCTGCGGGCGATGGGGGGGGGGGGGGGGGGGGAGTGCTGACCGTAACGATGCGTCAGGTGTGTCGTAAAGCCCTCCCTGGAGCGGAGAATACGGCCGGGCTTTTCCGTGGTGAAGGGGGGGGAGGGGTCCCGCGGGAGGTTACTTCCAAATGTGCGGGCGGCAGTCATGTGCAGCCTTAGTTCCTGAACGAACTTGCCCGGGCTTGGAAATGTTGGGGGTTCTCCGGCAGGTGTGCTTGCGGGCCCTGTCGGGCAGTGATTCTCATTGGGACACTCATGCCTCGGGGGCAGCACAGGGAGCCGGTGCCTTCCTTGGGGTGCATCTTCTGGGTGGGCCCTCCCGGGCGCGGCCTGAGGAGGGTGGGGGCAGTTGGGTTTCCCTTCAAGTTTGATCTTGATTTAGCCTTGGTTTGATTTTTATTTTCTTTCATTATTATTTCCAGTGGTGGGTCGAGCCCTCAAAGTGTTTGTGGCTGCATGTTCCCGGCTGCGTTTAGCAGCCGGTTGTTGATTTCGGTATGTAAAGAAAAAAGGCCCCTTGATTCTTATTGTTTTAAGGTGTCCCTTTCTTGGTTGTTTTGGGGGTGGGGTGGGGGGGGATAGGGTCTTCTTTCCTTTCTCCCTCCCCTTTGGTTAGAGTTAGGTGTCTGTTGCCTGGGGTGGGAGCGGGGTTTTGGGGTTTGTGGATAGGGATAATGAACTTTGGTTTTAATGGTTTATTGAATTTGATTTGGGTTTCTACTTTGTCTTTGAACTTTGTTTTCTTGATTTTCCTGATCTTTGCTTTGCTTTCTCTTTTTGATTTCTGATTTATTGTTTGATTTATTGGCTTTTGATTTCCTGGGTTTTTGATTGGTTTTGATGAGTGGGTTTGGAGTGAGTTTTTTTTTTTTTACCTTTTTTTGTAATAAAAAAGGCTTCGGCCATTAAAAGGTGTTGTTGTTGTAGTCTGCGTTCGCACTGGCTGGGGGTGGGGGTATGTACGCATCCATGTGTAGTTGTTGCATGTGGATGTGCATGTGCCCCTGCTGGCCCACCTTAGCTGACCGTATCGAGGTTGAAGGGCCGAAACGGGATGATGCTGAGGACCTCGAATGAGGACCCGGTCAGTGCGGCACACTTGTGACCAGGTATGTTTGAACATACGTGTGTATATATATATATATATATATATATATATGTATGTATGTATATTTATATATATATATATATACAGACTTGACATTTAATATGGAATATATATTTTTCTTTACTTGGGTTTACTTTCTTAACTCAGTGTATCAATCTGGTGAGTTTCTTTTACGATTTGGTGATTTATTTGTGAAAAGAACCATGTCACATTGTCTGTCGCAGCAGGAAGTCAACAACAGGATTATATCACAGGTGGCGTGGCAAAATGTACGGACAGGTGCATTTGATGATTGGCTTCACAGTCGCGTATACAAGGGTTGTTGCGTTCTGTATTAGTGGAAAACAACTGCTGCACATCTCCAAAAGTTATTGACGCTTCCTCTGGAGATGGTCCGTCAACTCGACAATGCTGTTTGTCATGGAGTGGTGGCTTTACGAAATTACGGCATGAAACAGCGTGCTATTGCTCGGCAGTATGGCATCACTCAAGTTCAGGTGTCAAAGATCCTGAAACGAAATGCTCAGAGGGGTGTTCCTACTCCAATACCGAGGCCAGGACGTCCCCGCAGAACCACAAGGAGGGATGATCGCCAGCTTCACCGGTTAGTCCGCAATGGCCGTACCAAGTCAGCTAATCGGCTTAGGGCTGAGTGGCAGCAACTGACAAATGTGCCTGTATCCAGAAGGCTAGTCAACCAACGACTGGTTCAAGCAGGCTATCGTGCCAGGCGTCCCCTGAGAAAGCCACGCCTGACCAGACAACACCGCCAGCGCCGATTGCAGTGGGCCAGAGAGCACCGTCAATGGCAGACAGGACACTGGAATCAGGTGATCTTCAGTGACGAGTCTAGATTTCTGGTCTATCGTCAAGATGGCCGCGTCCGAGTGCGCAGACAAGTGCATGAAGCCTGCAACAAGGATTGTATAGTACCAAGAGTCCAAGCTGGAGGTGGTGCGGTGACCGATTGGGCGGCTTTTCATGCAGGGGGCAAAACTGACCTGGTTGTTCTGAATGGAAACCTGAACCAGTTCAAGTGCAGGGCCATTCTGGAAGAAACATTGCTTCTATTTCCTCGTGCAGCCTTTCGAGGAAACTTTGTCTTCCAAGATCACAATGCATGGCCTCATTGTGCTCGCGTGATCCAACACTTTCTTGCTGACCGTGGTGTAGAGCATATGGAGTGGCCTGCCATGTCCCCGGATATGAATCCGGAACAGAACTTTTGGGCAGAATGAACGCATCAAATCGACCACTTGGACCAGCAGCCGACCTCTGTGCGTGAATTGCAGCAGGCTATTGTCACTGCATGGCAAGCGATTCCTGTCCAAACCTTGGCAAATCTCGTGAACAGCATGCCTCAACATGTACGTGCTCTCCTGAATGCTCGTGGGGATTACACGAAGTACTGAACTGTAATTTACTGTCCATAATCCCAGTCGTAATTTCACTTTTGTTTTTGTTAAAAAAATTTTTGACCATTGTGCAAAATAAAGAGATACTTCTGGAAAACGTACAGAAGTTTAACACAGTACTGTCCATGAATTGAGTTCGATATCAGTTTACATCACTTTCAAGGATCAATTTATTTACTTCAAAATGTCAAATGTGGTTTTTGTTTCTTTTAAAGGTCACAGTAACAAAATCTAGAATAATTTCAACATAATTCGAATGAACTTTTGGTTCTAAGTCATCTTGAAAAGTAAGTTCACCCCCACAAAAAAAATATTCCATATTAAATGCCAAGTCTGCATGTATATATATGTAATTTACTTGTGTGTGTGTGTATATATATATATACACACACACAAGCTTGGCATTTAATATGGAATATTTTTTTTGTGAGGGTGAATATATATTTATATATATATATATGGAATATGGAATGGAATATATATATATATATATATATATATATATATATATATATATATATATATATATATATATATATATATATATATATATATATATATACATACACACACACACAAGCTTGGCATTTAATATGGAATATTTTTTTTGTGGGGGTGAACTTACTTTTCAAGATGACTTAGAATCAAAAGTTCATTCGAATTATGTTGAAATTATTCTCGATTTTGTTAATGTGACCTTTAAAAGAAACAAAAACCACATTTGACATTTTGAAGTAAATAAATTGATCCTTGAAAGTGATGGAAACTGACATCGAACTCAATTCACGGACAGTACTGTGTTAAACTTCTGTACGTTTTCCTAAAGTATCTCTTTATTTTGCACATTAGCCAAAAAAAAATTCAACAAAAACAAAACTTGAATTATGACTGGGATTACGGACAGTAAAATTACAGTTCAGTACTTCGTGTAACCCCCACGAGCATTCAGGAGAGCACGTACACTTCGAGGCATGCTGTTCACGAGATTTGCCAAGGTTTGGACAGGAATCGCTTGCCATGCAGTGACAATAGCCTGCTGTAATTCACGCACAGAGGTGGGCTGCTGGTCCAAGTGGTCGATTTGATGCGTTCATTCTGCCCACAAGTTCTGTTCCGGATTCATATCCAGGGACATGGCAGGCCACTCCATATGCTCGACACCACGGTCAGCAAGAAAATGTTGGATCATGCGAGCACGATGAGGCCGTGCATTGTCATCTTAGAAGACAAAGTTTCCTCGAAAGGCTGCACGAGCAAATGGAAGCAATGTTTCTTCCAGAATGGCCCTGTACTTGAACTGGTTCAGGTTTCTATTCAGACCAACCAGGTCAGTTTTGCCCCCTGCAAGAAAAGCAGCCCAAACGGTCACCCCACCACCTCCAGCTTGGATTCTTGGCACAATACTATCTTCGTTGTAGGCTTCATGCACTTGTCTGTGCACTCGGTTGCGGCCATCTTGACGATAGACCAGAAATCTAGACTCGTCACTGAAGGTCACGTGATTCCAGTGTCCTGGCTGCCATTGACGGTGCCCTCTGGCCCACTGCAATCGACGCTTGTGGTGTTGTCTGGTCAGGCGTGGCTTTCTCAGGGGACGCCTAGCACGATAGCCTGCTTGAACCAGTCGTTGGTTGACTAGACTTCTGGATAAAGGCACATTTGTCAGTAGCTGCTACCCAGCCCGAAGCTGATTAGCTGACTTGGTACGGCCATTGCAGACTAACCGGTGCAGCTGGCGATCATCTCTCCTTGTGGTTCTGCGGGGACGTCCTGGCCTCGGTATTGGAGTAGAGACACCCCTCTGAGCATTTCGTTTCAGGATCTTTGACACCTGACCTTGAGTGATGCCATACTGCCGAGCAATAGCACGCTGTTTCATGCCAGAATTTCGTAAAGCCACCACTCCATGACAAACAGCATTGTCGAGTTGATGGACCATCTCCAGAGGAAGCGGCAATTACTTTTGTAGACGTGCAGCAGTTGTTTTCCACTAATACAGAACGCAACAACCCTTATATACACGATTGTGAAGCCAATCGTCAAATGTACCTGTCCTTACATTTTGTCATGCCACCTGTGATATAATCCTGTTATTGACTTCTTGCTGCGACAGACAATTAGTGACATGGTTCTTTTAACAAAGAAATCACCGAAGCGTAAAAGAAACTCACCAGATTGATATACTGAGTTCAGAAAGTAAACCCGTCAAGAAAAAAAAAAATTCCACTGTATATATATACTGTATAAAAAATTCCACTGTATATAATATCTATACATATATATATATAATATATATATACATATATATATAATATATATATACAGTCACGTGAAAAAGTAAGTACACCCCATGTAAAGTTTTGACTTTTTCAACATATTTCAACATACAGATATTTCATCTTCATTTCAACAATATTGAGAGATAAAGGTGATTTAATATAACAAATATCATGAAACATTTACATTTTGTAGTCCATTGTATAATCTAAATAAACATAAATGCAAATTTCGCATGTAGAAAAAGTAAGTACCCTGGAGAGTTTTTACAATACTTCAAGCAAGGAAGCTGCACGTGCCATTTTAAAGTATTTTTGTACGACACGGCCGGGGTCGGTTTTGAATCGGCCATCTCTCCGACTCAGAGTGGACACACTAACATTACGTCACAGAGTCTTATTCAATGTTGCTATTTTGTTCATCTTAATACAGTAAAACATCGTCTCCCCCATGACAAGCACATACTCAAACGATGTAGTGAAGCTCGAAAATAATTGATCGATATTGCTGTAAAAAAAAAAAAATCTTGCTTTCAACTTGCATTTTACATTGTTTTGCCTTGTGACAGCTGAATGGGAATTACTTTGGCACTCATTACAAGAGGCACGAGTGAGCACTAAAAACCATGGCGTTGTTTTGCCCTGTTTTCTTCGCATGAACGCTATGGTGCAAAAGGACAATAATGGAGAGGGAAGGCCATGCCGGTGTGGAGAACGGAGGCCTTACGTACAGCTCCCTCATGCCATGCCCCCTAACTTTTCACAGCTGTTGAGCTTTGTGGACTTGTTTTTGCAACTGTTGTGCACTGAGTTTCCGTGAAGTCCTCTCGTCTCGTCCCCCTTCCCCACTACCTCGTGGTTTTCGAATTTTTTTGGGGTTTCCTTGGGAGATATTCCATTTAATGGATGGGCAATACCCAGAGGATAACTTTTGCCCGGGAGGCTAACTATCCACGATCTTGGTACTGAGTTAACCCCCAGCGGGAAAGTGCTCATCTCTAATGCTGAAACATTGACGCTTAATCCCTGCAGTGTAGCCCCTGGCACTGTTGCTGAGCAGCTGCTTTGTATAAGTCTTGGTTGCTTCCGTGTCTGCAGTAACGTTCAGAAAAAGAAATCCGACAGAAAGTTATACTTATTCTTTATTTTGCTGATTGAGAGACAACATTCGTTATCAACACGTGGACATGCGAAAGTCATTTGAATAGCATCTAATACTTCATACAATAATAATAATAATTGGGCTTCTTAATTCTTAATTAATAATTATTATTATTAATAATAATAATAATAAAAATTTGATATTTTAACATATATATTCATCGCATCAAGTAATGTCCGACTTCTGGTAACATTCATGATCAGATTTCTCCAAACATCCCAATCCTGCATAGCTTCCTGAAGCTCTTGCAGAGACAATTTCAATATTATTATTATTATTTTCATTATTATCTGGGTGAGGTATTATTGTTATCGATTACAAATGATGATGTTATTATTATTCTTATTATTATTATTATTATAACTATTATTGCTATCATCATTGATGATGAGATGTACCACACACCGCACAAAGCGTTGGTGATGCTGAAACAGTTTCTTGACATTACCATCTCATTAGTCCTTCAGGATGGGAATTTGTCATTTGTTCAGAGTGCTGGCGACAACGCTCGCTACATTTTGCAATTTTTTCTTTATTTTGCAAATTTGCGACTTTCTGCCAGCCTAACTCGCCTACACTTTGCGAAATACACCGTAGGATCTTTAACATCCACCAACTAATGTCGGGAGATAGGATGCCCAGTTTAATGTCCGTCCGAGGGATAACACTCACATTGATTCACCCTGCCTGTGAAACACCAGGGATGACAGTTAATAGATGAATCGGGTTTCAAACCCAGGCCAGACAGCTCAAAGGTGGGAGCACATATTTCTGGCTATCCTGCCAGCTCCCATCATCATAATATAAATCATATAAGGCATTTTCACCTTTTTATTTTTGATGCTATGAATCATTCTTGCTTTTTGGAAACTATCATTTCTGCAACTCTAGAAATGACAAATTTAGTTTCAACCTCCCTTCAGTGATAAGTGGTTTTGCCTATTTTGTAGTTGAAAACCTTATAATATGTCGCAGTCTTGTTAATATTTTTGCAATTAAATTGAATTATATTTGATATTGTCATTTTATATCTCTATCTTGCACAAATCTATTTTACATTACAAACTCGACCACACTTTATAGAATGTTAAAACTTTTATGTGGTTCATAGTTCAGATGTCACTTCGGATTTGCATTGCAATCGTGTGTGTGTGTGTGTGTGTGTGTGTGTGTGTGTGTGTGTGTGTGTGTGTGTGTGTGTGTGTGTGTGTGTGTGTGTGTGTGTGTGTGTGTGTGTGTGTGTCCAGGCCTCCACTTTTTTTTTTGATCATTTGAGCTTTTGTCATAAAATTTTCATCAAAGCTTTATTATGAGAATATTGAGGAAATAATTAAAAATTGGGGTAAAATGTGAAAGAGCAAAGTGATAGTGGCGATAAATAGCCCTTATCAACCCAGCCACAGCGAGTCAAGTGTGAGATGGCCAGTTTTTAAAATTTCTTTCGTGTTTATTTATTTACCATTGAACTTTAGTGTGTCTCTCCAGGCCATATCATTTTTCTAATTGTGCTTTTGTCATCAAAACTTCAACAAACCTTTTTATTATGAGAACTAGTGTGACTCGGCGAGCTCCGCGCACCTCACCACATGTTGTTTCAGAGGGATAGACATCTTTGACCATTTTGGTGTCTTTTGGGTCTTTCGTGTCTTCATGGTGTTTTGGGTCTTCAGGGTCTTTTGGATCCTCTGGGCCTTTAAGGGTATTTTGGGTCTTTGAGGTGTTTTTGGTGTTTGGGGTCTTCAGGGTGTTTTGGGTCTTCAGGGGCTTTTAGGTCTTCAGGGTCTTTTGTTTCCTCTGGGTCTTTAAGAGTCTTTGGGGTATTTTGGTTATTTGGGGGTATTTAAGGGTATTTTGGATCTAAAGGGTCTTTAAGGGTCCTTGGTGGCTTCAGGGTGTTTTGGGTCTTCAGGGTGTTTTGGGTCTTTTGGGTCTTCTGGGTATTTTGGGTCTTTGGGGTCTTTGGGGTCTTTTGGGTCTTTGGGCTGTTTTGGGTCTTTGGGGTCTTTTTTGATCTTCGGGGTGTTTTGGGTCTTCGGGGTGTTTTGGGTCTTCGGGGTATTTTGGGTCTTTGGGGTATTTTGGGTCTTCGGGTCTTTTGGGTCTTCAGTGTCTTTTCGATCTTCAGGGTCTTTTTGGTCTTCGGGATCTTCAGGGGATTTTGGTTCTTAAGGGTCTTTTGGTTCCCCTTGGTCTTTATGGGTCTTTGGGGTCTTTTGGGTCTTCAGTGTCTTCAGGGGATTTTGTTTCTTAAGGGTCTATTGGTTCCCCTGGGTCTTTAAGGGTCTTTGGGTCTTTTGGGTCTTCGGGGTCTTTTGGGTCTTCTGGGTCTTATGGTGCCATTTTGGTCTTCATGGTCTTTTGGATCCTCTGGGCCTTTAAAGGTATTTTGGGCCTTTAAGGGTGTTTGGGTCTTCAGGGTGTTTTGGGTCTTTGGGGTGTTTTGGATTTTCATGGTCTTTTGGGTCTTCGGGGTGTTTTGGGTCTTCGGGGTGTTTTGGGTCTTTGGGGTGTTTTGGGTCTTCGGGGTGTTTTGGGTCTTCAGGGTGTTTTGGGTCTTTGGGGTGTTTTGGGTCTTCGGGGTCTTTTGTGTGTTTTGGGTCTTTGGGGTCTTTTGAGTCTTTGGGGGTGTTTTGGATCTTCGGGGCCATTTGGGTCTTCAGGGTATTTTTGAGCCTCAGGGCCTTCAAGGGTATTTTGGGACTTTGGGGTGTTTTGGGTCTTCGGGGTCTTCGGGGGTCTTTTGGGTCTTCTGGGTATTTTGGGTTTTTGGGGTCTTCGGATTATTTTTGGGTCTTTGGGCTATTTGGGGTCTTCGGTGTCTTTTGGGTCTTTAGGGTGTTTTGGGTCTTCAGGGTGTTTTAGGTTTTCATGGTCTTTTGGGTATTCGGGGTGTTTTGGGTACGAAGCAGTACGTTTCGTGTGATTACTGGATATAACAAATGGCGACGAGAATGGCTGATATTTCATTACCTCCACCGGCACCATTCCTGCCGGGCCCAGGCGAACCCACAGTACCATGGCGGCGGTGGTATCAGTCGTTTGAAACGTACTGCTTGCGAACGTCAACGGTTTAATCACCAATCACCCAACCTTCGGCTTCAGGCCTCATGCCAAACCACGTGCCTCTCTCAGCTCCTCCCACACTTTCTACCCTAACCATCATTTCCGTTTCCGATGACGTCGCTCCCGTATTCCAAACATATCAATTATAAACATGTGAATTCCAAACTTAACATTTCCCTCCCCTTTTCACGTTGGACGGCCACCTACCTCTAATGTAGGTATGGAGCGTGGTAAACAGAGCGTCGTCCTGGGACACTTTATAGTCAGGCAGATCGGTGTATCCATCATAAGAATTGTGGGTTTAGACGTACAAGCATGAAATTTGGCACAGTCATAGATAATAATCTAATGAATAATTCCAGATATGGACCCACCGCAAAAACGTCCTACGGTAGCCATGGCGGCCATTTTACAAAATGGCCGTTTTGACCGCGATTATTTTTTACCGGACGACACAAATGCTTCTTTATGTTCTAATGAAATGATTTATGTTCTAATTCTTGTTTCATCGATAAATGACAGCAACTCGGCTAGTGCAATCCCATGGTTGACTTTATCAGTTGTGTCCATCTTCTGTTTATCTTGTAATGATTTAGTTTTGTTGTAAAGTGATACAAGACACCTTGGATGATATTTTGCATCTTGTGCGACCATGTCCCCAGCACTCAATTTTGCAAGTAGCCTCTCGTCCTGCAGGTCTAATGCACATCTTCGTATGCGTGAGTCTAGACGAAAAGTTGATGTCTCACGGAGTGGTTCGGAAGTTGACACATCTTCGCATAAAAAACAGACATCCGATGCTGCCACTTCATGATGAGCGACTTGACGAGTGTATTTCTTGGATGGAGTAGCATCAGGGTCGCAACCCTGTGTGCATTTCCTTTTTTCTGCTCGTTGTAGTTTTATATTATTGAATTTTGTATGGCAAGATTTGTGCCACTTGGCATTGTTCTCCAGAAACGTAGCTTCAATGCCATTCCCGTCATCAAGGCGTCCTAATTCTAGTGGCATCGGTAATTCGTGAAGTTCATTGAAACGTCTGATGTTGAAGGCAATGGTAGATTAACCAACTCCAACATCGTGCCGTTTTGATTCTGCTGGGCATTGCAAACTTTCTCGTGTGATTTTTTGGCACAAAACGCACTTGTTCCAATCCGTCTGTACCTGCGCCTTTGATTGTCCAGGTTGCAGTGGATCCACTAGCTGATAACTCTTAGACATTTCGCTGTTCGAAACACCAACTGAAAAAAAAGATAAGATACGATAACAAGTTGCAATAAATAAATAAAAACTATATTTAATTTGCTAATTTGCACTTTATTTAATTTGCTAATTTGCACTAATTTGCATAAAAATGATACGTGGGACATTTTTTCAACTATTTAACATAGCAAATCATTTTCTACACATTTTTTCCTATCTATAGACACCAATGAGAAGTATATTTCGGGGGGGTGCACGAGACCCCTATCTAGCCACTAGACTAAAAGCGGCCATTTTGTAAAATGGCCGCCACGGCTACCATAGGACGTTTTCGCGGTGGGTCCATATCTGGAATTATTCATTAGACTGTTATCTATGACTGTGCCAAATTTCATGCTTGTAAGTATAAACCCACAATTGTTACACCTATCTGCCTGACTATTACAAAGTGATTCCATGGAAACAACAGTGGACAAGGGTGCCTGAAGCAGTTGCACTAGATCAGGTTCGGTGTCTGTTTCCTGCTGAGTCGTTGATGGTGGAACGACAGCTTTTGAGAGAAGGTCCGCAACGGTGTTCTGGCATCCCGGTGTGAATTCCAACTTAAAATTGTACTGATTCAAGCGGTCTGCCCACCTGAGTAATCGTAGTGGTTTATGTCCTGAGCCGCTGGTAGTCAAAAGTGCCATGAGAGCTTGATGGTCTGTTCGCATCGTGAAGGTCTCTGCCGTAGCGGTGGAGATGCCAGCGCTCACATGCCCAAATGCATACCAAACCTTCCCTCTCACCCACCGAGTACTTTTGTTCAGCCGGAGTGAGGGAATGGGAAGCAAACGCTCCTGGTTTCTCTACCCCATCATGAAGCTGTGACAGTACAGCACCCAATGCCACCATGGAGGCATCACAGGTAACCATTGTGGACGCTGTGAGACTGAAGTGCGCTAGAGTGGGGGCAGAAGTGAGCTGATGCTTAAGTGTCTGTACAGCGTGACTACAAGCCGTGGTCCATTCCCAAGGTACATCCTTTTTGAGGAGGTGGCATAGTAGCGCTGTAGTAGAGGCAAACTGTGGGAGGAAGCGGAGGTAATATGTGGCCATACCCAGGAAGGAGGCTAGTTGGGATACTGACTGTGGCTCAGGAAGGGCATGGATGGTGTCAACATGTGATAAGATAGGAGTGATGCCTTGCCCTGAGAGCTTGTACCACACAAACTCTATCTCTGGAACCCCGAGGAGGCATTTCACAGAGTTGAGTGTGACGTGATGGGCAGAGAGCTGACCAAAAACTTGTTGTAGTCGAGCATCATGTTGAGGCTGGGTGGTGCCATGTACCACAATATCGTCCAAGGAGATTGACACCCCAGGTATGCCAGCTAGGAGAAGAGACATTATTTTCTGAAAACAGCTGGGAGCCGAGCAGAGGCCGAAAGGCATGCGCTTGTAACGGAAACCCCCCATGTGCATGACAAAGGCTGTGTGGTCTCTGCAGACTGGTGCCAGGGGTACTTGTAAGTAACCTTGCTTTAAATCCAGTTTGCTGAAAACGGTGGAGCCATGGAAATGTGTGGTGAGTTCTTCTGCGGTGGGAAGGGGATATTTATCCGGAATGATGGCCTTGTTGACTCAAAACTGACTGAAACTTGACTTGAAAACTGACTTGAAAACTTGAAAACTGACTGACTTGAAACTGTTGACTTGACTGAAAGGGGAGCTGTTACCCTATTACAGTATTAGAGTAAGGGCAGAATTATCTTGCTGGGAGGATGTCTGCCTTGCCAGAGGTCACCGAACCTTGATTTCGCCATCCCTTAGAGTGCAGGTCTTGCGAATGGCACATGAGGGACACCTTGGAGTCGTGAAAGTTAAGCAGCGCTGCAGAGACATTGTCTGGTGGCCCACCATCGATCACGACATCGAACTGATGGTTAAGGATTGCACTGCATATCCTCTCAGCCAGCTCCTGCCCCTCTATCCCCTATACAGTGGCCATCCACACCTTGGAAACATCTCCAGGTGGACCTCTGTGGAGAACTGCATGGGGCACCAGCCCATGCCCATTACGTACTCGTGGTGTATGACCTCCATTCAAAGTGGCCTGAAGCTTTGCAGCTGGGGTCAGTCACCACTCAATCGGTTATTCAAAAGCTTGATTCATTATTTGCCGGTGGGGTCTCCTGGATATCATTACCACAGACAATGGGCCCCAATTTATTTCTGCTGACTTTACAGCTTACCTGGCAGAGAGAGCTATCAAGCACATTAGAACAGCCGTATGCCATCCTCAAGCTAATGGAGGTGTGTAGTGCCTCAACCAGACGCTAAAGAACGGCATCCGTGCTTACATGACCGAAGGTTGGCAGTTTGAAGCAGCTCTCCTGCAAACACTCCTACACTTTCGGGCCTCCAAGCACACAACTACAGGGGTATCTCCCACGTCGCTGATGCTGGGAAGGGAACTACAACTCCCGCTCAATCGCCTTGGCTTTACCAAGGGTAATCCTACATCGTCAGCTACATGTTTGCAGGTGGAGACCCAGCAGCAGCGTATTAAGTTGAGGTTTGACCAGTACAAAAGGGCCAAACCACCAACGTTACAGGAGCGGGACTGGGTGCGTGTCTGGCTGCCTCGGCGTCGCAACAAGCTGCAGCCTCGATGGTTGGACCCATTGCAAATCGTTAGGAGATTGGGAGCAGCCACCTATCGTCTACACGATGGATCACGATGGCATGCGAATTACTTGAGGGCAAGGACAGAGAAGCATTGCTCCTCTTCTTTCCTGGCAGCCACCAACTGTGATTGACAACAGGCCTGCGGACACACCTGCACCTCCAAGGGCTCCTCAAGTTGTTCAGCGACCTCAAAAGGCTAAGCAACAGCCTACATGGATGAAGGCCGATGTGATTGGCTAATTGTTTTTGAAAAGGGGAGGGAAGTGTTATGTTTGGAATTCACACGTTTATAATTGATATGTTTGGAATACGGGAGTGACGTCATCGGAAACGGAAATAACGGTTAGGGTAGAAAGTGTGGGAGGAGCTGAGAGAGGCACGCGGTTTGGCATGAGGCCTGAAGCCAAAGGCTGGGTGATTGGTGATTAAACCGTTGACGTTCACAAGCAGTACGTTTCGTGTGATTACTGGATACTAGTACCCGACTGCAAAGCCGCAATGAGCCGGCGAAGCCAAAGCCTCTTGCCACTATTTTACCCATCATGATGGCATCAGTGGGTTAGGTAGTTGGTAGTAGGTAGGTGTAGTAGGTACCGTACCTGGTAATACTTGGTAAAAGAGAAGAGCAGACAGTCCTCCCCAATACCTACATACAATAAATGTCACAAGAAGCTTAAGGAAGTAACTATACGATGTGCTAGCTTAAGGCCTATTTTAAGAAATTTTAACTGGGCTTAACATACGTTTTCACAGTATGTGTGTCGTCTTCTAACTTCAGTCACTGTCAGGGCTGGTTCTCTCTGGGCACTGCGGCTTCCTCCACCAGAAGAAGTTAGCTTGCAGTAAGATCAGTGCCGACAGATCAGACGATAGCGCCGTTTCAACGGCAATGTGTGACTGTCGTTAATCAAACCGAGCTTTTTTTCTTTATGTAAACCGCTTATACCGTATTTCTGGCTGTGAAAAACTATCCCCTACGGCCGCGAGATTTCTAAAAAATAATTCTTCGTCAATTTTAAAATATTTGACGCCGTTTTCAGCGTCCGAAACGCCTAATAAGCTTTAAAAAAATATTTTTCAAATGCTCGAATCTCATTGGTTCCGGTGTTTGGTGACGATTTTCGTTGAAGATAACGAGGTTGGTCTTAACGTATTTTAATTACAAATTAGAGGTGCATTAGATTGTGAATCAAACAAAGACGGGTGAAACAAACTCCTATTGAACTTTTTCGCAATTGTTTTATGCAAACTTCCGCATCCGGTCGATGGCGGCCTCCATTGCGTGATTTGGTTTTAGAAATACTTTTTCAAATGCTCGAATCTCATTGGTTCCGGTGTTTGGTGACGATTTTCGTTGAAGATAACCAGGCCCGTGCGGGCCGAGGTTGGTCTTAAAGTATTTTAATTACAAATTAGAGGTGCATAAGAATGTGAATCAAACAAAGACGGGTGAAAGAAACTCCTATTGAACGTTTTTCAATTTGTTTTGCATACTCCGCATCCGCAAGATGGCGGCCTCCATTGAGCTTTGGAATTCTCAAGCCAAGGGTTACAGCATTATCTGGTTTTTGACATAATACATACGCGTTTATTGACAACACATGCTAGTTTCAATTGTAACATATGTGTCCAAAATATATCGTATAAATGTCTAATGGTACTTTCAGATTTATATCTTGGCTCGTTTTTGACCTTTCAAATAGCAAACTTAGAAGAAAATGTAGTTTAAACATTGAATGTAATGTATGACAATATTGAATGAATGTTTGACAATTGAATTGCCAAAAACCCTGTGTCGATGGATTGACAATCCATTGAGCAGAAAGTGTTTCTGTGGCTTTCACAGACCGCAACTAAACAAGAAGAATTTTAACATATATATTCATCGCGTCAAGTCATGTCCGACTTCTGGTAACATTCATGATCAGATTTCACCAAACATCCCAATCCTGCATTGCTTCCTGAAGCTCTTGCAGAGACAATTTGGTTGCAACCTTTACCCATCCACCCAGCGCATACACGGTCTGCTTCTTCCTCTTCTTCCCTCAACCATACTCAGCATGGTTGATTTATCCAGACTTTTATGTTTCTGCATGCATGATTTGTCCTTTGTTCAAACACTGATCTGTTTGTTCTTCTTGCAGTCCATGGAGATTTTAACATTCACCTCCAACACCACATTTCAAAACTGTCAATCTTCTTCCTTTCTTTCTTCTTCAATGTCCATGACTCACATCCACACATTTCAATTGGAAATACCAGGGCATTCAATAGCTTTCTCTTTGGTTTGTATTGTAACATTTCTCTTGGTTTGTATTGTCTAACAGATCTTTGTCAATCCTGACATTGCTGTTCTTCCCAATGCTAACCATCTATTAATTTTACCTCCACATTCTTCACTCACTTGAGTCATAGAAGACAGGAAGAAGAAACTTTCTGAGATTTACACATGATTTTTATCCCAATCTGAACACATCGATGTTCTCAGTTGACAACATTTGTCGTTTTTAGGTTTAAACCAGCTTTTTCACTTTCCTTCCTCATTGTCTGCAGCAGTTTCATCAATTCCTCTTTAGTTTCTGCAAACAGAGTGGTATCATCAGCATTCCTTAGATTGTTGATACATCTTCCTCAAATCCTGACTCCAGTCTCTATGTCATCCAAGTTTAATTTCCTCATGATGTACTCACTATTCAGTTTGAACAAGTAAGGGGAGAGAATACACTCCTGTCTGACCCCTTTTCCAATTCCAAACAATTCTGTCGACTTTATTTTTTGCTTCCACTTTTTTGGCAATACAATCTTGCTACGGATATGTACACAGAGAGCTGTTAAAATTTTGATTTCCTCCTCCCTAACTACCTTGGAGTTATATTGGAATTTCATCAGCACCTGGTGCTTTTCCATTTGCCAGCTCTTAATAGGTGCTATGTACCTCACATTCTATCACTATTGGATCTTGCTTATATTCTCTTTCTTCGAAGGTTACATTGTCTTCAATCTCTTGCCACAATTCGTCTGGCATTGTCAACCAAGTCCATCTCTGCAAAACTTTTTTTTAACCTTTATTGCAAATTGCTTACACACTTTTCAAGGTCATATCTGGGCGGTTGTAAAAAAATTTCACCTTTCTCAATTTGACTCGTACTTTTGCCACAAGAAGTTCATGATCTGTCCCACTATATTTGCCTGGCACAATATTGGCAGATTGAATAGTATACCTTGAGGTTCCCACTCAAATCAAAATTATAACTAGAAAGCATCTGAAAATGCAAAGCCCGTCCTCGTCCGTTTGTATTCAGACATTCTTCCATATGTTCAAAATAATGAAAACAGTTTTAAAAAATACAAAATGAAAATTGATGATTTTATGCAGCCTTGACCTTTGAACTTTAGATCTAAATAAATAATCAGCTTCTAGATTTTGATTGGTGAACCAATTATGTGACCCAATACGCAAATTCTTTAAATTTCAAGTCAATCGGGTGAAAATTGGTGATTGTATACAACCTTGACCTTTGACCTTTTGATCTAAAAAAAACAATTAGCTTATAGCTTTTGATTGGTGAACCAATTCAGTGACCCAATATGTACATTCTTAAAATTTCAGGTCAATCAGATGAAAATTGATGATTTTATGTGACTCTGACCTTTGAACTTTTGACCAAATTATTAATTTGCCTTCTCCGTATTATCATAACCAGTGAGGTACCCGTGCTACGCACAGGTGGGAGGCCAGAAGCAAACAGACAATGCAGAAACGGCGAATGCTAAAGCATGAAACCAATAAATTCCACATTCCTGTAGCACCTTCAGTCGCATGTCAGACATGGACAGCAAGTTCGTGAAGGACTTCCATGAAAAACGTACCCGTACGCAAACAAACGGGTATGTTCACGTGCAGAAAGATCGATTGTGGGACCATGGCGAATCTGCATATGGCGATCCGCAAATTTCACGTTTCAAGGGTAGAAACCATCACGGTATGTCATCATTTACTTGAACTCGATATCTCTTTTTTCATTCCAAACAGCTTAACTCCAATCACAAATTAAATAGCATTAATATAAAAAAATTAACTTTTAACAACATTGTTAATGTTTCCTTCATTGTAAAAACTACCAAGTCAACAGTTAAAAGGATTTTGAGCCGATAGGTGTTACGGCCTTGGCAAGATCGATAGAGACAGCGATCTGTTAGCTTATACACCGCCCAAATAGCTATGTGGAATTCTCTCATGTAGAGATTAAACCCACGTTGTTTGACCTTTGGCTGAGGTCATTATTTACTTTTAATGATGTTTATATATGAATCAAACAGAAGATAATTGGTTTTGGGTCGTCATTTCCGCATATCTCGTGGGATTGTGAGTTTGAGAGACGACCGTGATGGCAGGGAGGGGGTTGGCATTCTCTCAAGCAGGGATTCAACCCATGTCCTTATAAAAGGTCTTTGTCCGAGGTCATTATTTTTAACTGTGTGTTTTCATTCGTCAGGTTGCGATCGGTGCAGCCGTTTGTGCGGTACCCAGGAAAATAACGTTATGCGGGAGTCCAAACCTGAAAATGCAGGAGACCAAAGCTGAAATTGGAAAAACAACATAGCCATATATAACTTCATAGCCATATAAATATAGCCATATAAACAACATATATAACTATTTTACTCCAGGGGGTCCCAGGATTACCCACCCAAAATATCGTTGCAATCGGTTCAGCCGTTTTTGCAGTACCTGGGAACGGACGGACGGACGGACGGACGGACGGACGGACAGACAGACATTTGGTGAATTTTAGTAAGATAAAGCTTTGTTGAAAATTTTATGATAAAACTCAACTGGTAAATTCAAATTTCAGGTCAATTGGATGAAAATGTATGATTTTAGGTGATGCTGACCCATTACCTTTTGACATAATTATTAATTTGCCTTCCCTGTATTGTCATAATGAAGCTTTGGTGAAAATTTGATGACAATAGCTCAAATTGTAAAAAAGGTACTTTATTATGAAATTACAAGAAACCACAATAAAAGATGAAAAATAGTGAATATGTGAAATTAGTTTTTATCAGCTTGTCTCAATTCTTGAACGTCTATGTATGGGTTCAGAATGGCACGAAGGAAGCAACTTTCAACAGAACAGCATGTGAGGGTCCAAATTCTGCCAGAATAACGGCACACTAAAGAAAATAGCAGAAAAGTCGAATATATTCTACAATGGTGTGAGATACACTTTGTAACTAGAAATAAATGTGAGCTACACTTTGCAACACCTGAAATAAACTGGTGAAAAGACAAGAAAATGCAAGGAAGACCCAGAAATAAAATGAGAGCAAGCCTGAACATTGGCATCTCGTGCACTGTGCACTGATTAAGGCTGATTGTAGAAGGCCTCCATGGCAGAGTTGCAGCAAAGAAACTATTGCTGAGACCACAAAATAAGGTGAAAAGACTGACATTTGTAAGGCAACACCAAGATTTGGTGACTCAACAATGGAATAATTTACTCTGGTCTGATGAATCAAAGTTTGAACCTTTTGGATATAAGGGAGGCCAGTTCATATACCGAAGGCCTGGATAATGTTCATGCAATATTTGCCTACTATGAAATATGGGGGAGGCGCTGTATCTATCTGGGGATATATCTCAGCTTATGGTGTCGGAAAACTTGTTAAAATCAATGGATACTAACAAAAGAGTACAAGCAGATACTGCAGCACCATACAGTTCAGAGTGGAAATTGTTTAATGGGGAGAGGAAATCATTTTCCAACAAGACAATGATTCAAAACGCACTCCTAATGGAGTAAAACAGTATTTGGAGAACAAGCTTATAGCTGGTGTTCTGCAAGCCTGCAGGTAACACCTGCAAGTGTTAGAATGGCCACCCCAGACTATGGATCTTTGTCCCATCGAGGCTATATAGGATTACCTGAAAATAGAGAAGAACAAGAGGAACCCAACAAACATTACGGAAGTGTCGGATGCACTCCAGGATATTTGGCACAATATTGCTCTAAGAGTTCTTCAGGTGTATACAGGAAGCATAGGTAAAAGGGTGACGGCACTCAAGAAGGTAACATACTGATACATAAAGTATTGACTGATACAATGGCACTGTTCTTGTTATTTACTTAAGCAGTTTAAAAAAAAAAAAAGGGTGTTAATTTACAATAATAAATACATATGTGTTATCACTGATAATTGGATGGATTTGTATATATATATATATATATATATATATATATATATATATATATATATATATATATATATATATGTATACATATATACAGTATACACGTATTCCTTTCACAGACACTGTATAAATGTTCCATGTGGCATATAAAGTATTATGCAGAGGCGAAAAGTAATAAACATTAATTAAACTTCCAAGTATATTCATTGATTGTTACATTTTGCATTTATCTTCCTCTCGCATTAAGAATGAATGAATGAATGCATTCATTGAATGAATGAATGAAATGCCTCTCGCATTAAGGAAGAATATTATTTTCATTGGAGATTGTTGTAGCCTGCATGTAAAATTGTAGCCTGGATTGTCAAGAAAAAAAAAACTTTTTCTCTCCCTGTATACAAAGATATCTTCTCCCTGGCATTTCTTTGCATTAACTTTTGCTGAAGTTTATCACTCACTTGTCCATCACCTTGTTTCTGGGATATTTCTCCTATTTCTTTACTATTTATGGACCTATCTTCTACCGTAAACCATAGCACCTGTTAGACAACATGGATTCACCCTGGTTTCTTTTATCCAACTTCCCCTCTCACATGTGCTCGTTTTTCCCGACATTATTATCACAATGTTCGGGCAGTCGGCCAGATTCCCACAGATTGGGCCCTGAGGCTTAGTGCTTCTTAGCAACGGACAATGCAAGAATCGGCATCTCCCCATGTCACGAACAGACACGGAGAATTGTTGGGAATATTGTAGGTGAGGTCCGCTTCCAATAGGCAATGCAGTTGCATGATCCAGGCTAGCACAGACCTTTTTCAAAGCTTAAAGGGAAAAGATGGCATGAGATGCACATGTCCTCAGATTCCCCCTGGAGATTTGTGCTTCAAGGAAAAAGGAAAGTATCAGAGTTCTAATTGGCCCAACCAAGCCTGTTATTTGATGCTACCAAGTGTCTCTTCAGTGTATCAAATTCAGTTCTTTCTTTTTTTTTAACGCACATCAATGGACCTCACCCCTTTTTGAGGCCCTGAGTCAATCGAGCAAGATAAATGTGTAATTAAGTTGACCGTTTTGTAATTGTTATGAAATGGATGAAAAGACCAAGCGTTCCGTGTGTCTGGAGCTACCTCTTAACATCCGTTGCCTCTTTCAAAGCACCAGACTCAAGCCCTCAATAATAACTATCTGCTCGAAGCTTGTTCCTGTGAGACCACCCTTGTTCACACCTTCCCTGCGAAAAGTTTTACAGCTTTCACATCATGCACAGTAAGTTATCATTGTATGCCATTTCCCAGATGGTTTTATTTCCTTCTCTAACCCTTCCTTCTTGGTAATTATTGAAGTTATTTGGAAATCTTCATTCTTTTTGTTGCTGTTTATTTCATAATGTGTAAGAAAAATATGCAAGGAGTTTTGTTTGCGTGTGTTTCTTCTCCACCTCCTGAAGCTGTATATTGCTGAGTTTGTCAGTTACTCCTCAGGGTCATTTGTAGCCAATCTAGGCGGCACTTTGGCTACTTGAGGACTCCATGGATTTAGCCACCAGAGCTTCATCTGTTTCAAATCTTGCAACCTCTGGATCTTGTTTCTCTCATTCTCCTACTCCCACTCTACAGCCCCCTCCAACCTTCCATCTCCCTCCAGCCTTCTTAAGGCCCCTTTTCTCCCACAACTCACAAGTCATTTATATAGTAAAGCATCAACTATTCGAACTGGCTTACAGGAGGTGCCTATAATGTGTGTTATGAGCAAAACGGCTCTTTCAAAAATATCCCATGAGCTCTCGCTGTGACATCATGTTCTGTTGAAGTTCCTTTTGATTTAACTTTTTTCTTGTGCCAGAAGAACTATGAACAGTCAATTTTGACAAAATCATGAAGCCTTATTGGGGTGAAGGCCAAATATTGACTTGAATTGTTTTGAAAAGATTTGAGTTGCGCAATAAGATTTTTAAAGGTAGATGCTGAGTTGCTATTGGAAGATTGTTTTTATGAATCCCAATTTCTGATTAATGACCGGGGGAATGCCGATCTGCAAGTGGTATAACTACGTATTTGAATAACTATTACTAACAACTAGACGTGGTAATAACATTTTATAGTATCAGGATGGAATAACTGTTTTTTGTGTATTCTTTGGATGGAAAAATCTAATTTCCATACATTTGTAAATCATATATTTGTGAGATTATCAGTGTACTCGTATGTCTGTGGAATAGCAGATTGAAAATGACCAAAAGGAGACAACGGGTAGAAAGAAAATTCCAATAAAGAACAAGATAATGTCACTTATGCAAAACAATAGGCTGTTATAAGGAGGCTGTTATAACCAGACTCAGTGGTGTAATGGTTGGAGTGGCCTTTCTGAGTCTGTAGGTACGTGGTTCAAATCCCGACCGAGTCATACCAAAGACTTTAAAAATGGTAAGTGCTGCTTTATTGGTTGATGCTCAGCATTTAAAAGGACTAGTGCACCCATTACCCACGGCAGCATGAAGGGTCATTCCTCTTTGGGGTATATAGATTACAGTAGATCTATGGTCAGGCCTCAAGAACATCGGGGGTGTGTTAATTTATCAAGTTTCTTGTAGAGCGCTCACCGAGTGGGTCAAGCATTCGAGCAAGAACTCCATTCATAACAGTGGATAAAGAACGGCTCACTTGGCAAGCGATAGCTAGCTAGCTGCTTAGTAACTGAACACATCTTGGGTTTCCTCCCTTTCAGTTTCGTGTTAGACAGCAGGAGTAACTGTTTCAAAAGGCCGCCATGGAAAACGACACGTTAGTGGCAGGAATGGTCATGTTATTAACATCATGGGGTATGTAGATTAGAGTAGATCTTCCGTAAGTAAAATTAGCCTCACTAATGTCGGGATTCCTCCAAATTCCTTTCAGTTTAGTGTTAAACAGCATTTTAGTGGCTGTTTAAAAAGATAATCATTTGTGTTTGTAGTTTATAATATTTTTACTTCTGGTCGGGGCTGGTGCTCCCAGGAAAACAGCGCAATAAGCTATGGTGGGATATTGTTGACATGTTGACATGGCATTTGTTTAAGGAGGAAGAACCGTTGGGGGGGGGGGGGGGGGGGGGAGGTAGGATATTATGAGTGATAATTAATATTGTTTTGTAACAACATTAATATTATGCTTTGGTATTAGCAGCGGACTTGTAAAAACGCTACGATAAAGCTATCTTTACACTACTATACACCTCAACACGCAACCCCATTGGCAGGGAGGGAGGAAAATGAATTTGCTACTACCTTCATTATGTGACCCTTAGTCGGCCTGTCGAGTTTGGTGGAGATTGGATTAGTAACGATGGAATGTATCGCGGTCAAAAATCGTCAGACAGACAGACACCAAATTGTATAATTTAGTGAAATAGAAAACCAAACCAAGGAACCTGGATAGGATTATGACAGACAACGGATAAACAGCAATATGCTGGCTTGATGAGCACAATGTCCTCCTCTTGATGTTCCATATGTTTACAATGACAACAGTAAAGTAGTTGTAGTCATCGTAATAGTTAGTACAATATACGTATATAGACAGGTGTGTGCC
>NC_136263.1:145030991-145123491 GCF_964187855.1 Myxine glutinosa
AACAAATTGCTAAAAGGATAATATTTTTGCACATTCAGTAAAAATCAATTCATGGTTTTGGTTCCTCATGAATAATTTTGCAGAAAGTCAGATTTTCATGATTACAAATTTCAACATGCTGTGTGCACTAAATGCAACTTTCCTTCTATTTCTCTGTATTATTGTTTGCTTTTCCAAAAATAGGGTGCAATGTGCTCCCGGTTATCCGAAAACAAAACTTTGTGTTTTTGTTTGCAGAAATTTGCCTCAAAGAGGAGTTCAATGGCAGAAGGTAGCAGGTTTACAGACTGGCAGAGGATCAAAAGGGAACAGGAAGACAAAGACACCAGACATGAGTAAATGAGTGGCAGAATGGAAGGGGTGTCACGGGAGGTGCGGTGCAGGATCAGATAGAGTGGAAGAGAGTAAATATGGGCATGGGAGAAAGCATGAGGTGACAATGGGCAACACCATTGGAGGGCTGGAGGGAGGGCCACAAGACAGACAACAAAGATTTGGTTTCACAGATGAGAAAAGCGGAATAAAGGAGTGGAGGTGAGGATTCAGCTTTGAATTTTGGAGGGTAATCAGGTATGCAGTTTTGAAAGAATGTGTGTGACCAAGGGAGTATGGAGGAGGACAGAGGGATGAGGGAGTGGGATGAACGAGGCTAGAAGTGAGGCGATGAAAATTGAGGGTCCACCAAACCTGCCTGTGGTGGGTGAAAAGCAAACTTTGGCTCTTAGCCTCCTGCTGAGGAATGCCAATACCTAGGAGAGCCTTCGGTGCTATCACCTACCTATAGGGGATCAAGATTGGAAGGAGCTGCACGAGTCTGGAGTGGGGACCATGCTCCATGACAGGTTGGATGAAGACTTTTGTTGTTGTTGGAAAACTAGAACATAGAATGGATCAGGACACAATTGAATGGATCCCTCCTCTCTCTCCCCCCTCTGCCCCTCCCCTCAATGCTCTATTCCCCCCCCTCTCTCTCTCCACTACCTCCACATCCCCACTTCCTCCCTCCCCTCCCGCCTCTCTCTCTCTTCCCCCTTTCTCCCCACTTCCTAGGTCCACACTTCCTCGCTCCCTTCTTTCCTCACCTCCACATTCCTAGCTCCTCCCCTTGCTTGCCCCCTCCTCACTCCCCTTCCTCTTCTCCCTCCCCCTCCCCCTCTCTCTCTCTCTCTCTCTCTCTCCCTCCCCATGCTGGTCATTGGTGCTGTGTGTGTACTGTCATGGCAGCTTCTCGCTTCGTGTCGTGAGTGCTCTGTCTTGGTTGTTTTCCTATCCCCCCATTTCGCTCCCTAGTCTCCTTGTTTCTGTTTGTAAAGTTTCCCTGTGTTTCCCTTCTATGTTGAGAAGAAAGAGACAGAGACAGAGACAGACAGAGACAGACAGAGACAGAGAGAGACAGAGAGAGACAGAGAGAGACAGAGAGAGAGACAGAGAGAGAGACAGAGAGAGAGACAGAGAGAGACAGAGAGAGACAGAGAGAGAACGAGAGAACACGAGAGAACACGAGAGAGAACACGAGAGAGAACACGAGAGAACGAACACACATATCGTGGAGGTTAAGGGTAATTGTCGTTTTCGGACGGTTTCCTGTTTTGTTTTTTTCTCCAACTTGTTTTTTTCACTTTAAACCTGTTTTATTTTAAACCTTTTTTCTCGATTTTAATTCCTTAGTTTTTTTTTTTTAACGCTCCCTTTGACCTTTCCCTAAGCTGGGAAAGTCGGAGTGCATTACTAACTTCCTCTTCCCGAGCTGGGAGGACGAGGTCGAGCCTCGTGTGTTCAAACATGGCGGCTGCTCACTCGCAGCGATATGCAGTGTTTGAGCAACTATCACGCGAGCATGGCATTGCGTGTTCTCCACCGGAGGGTATTACAGTAGAAGCTATAGTTCTCGTGATCGGGAACATGATCGGGTTTGATAAGGTATGTGCGGCGTCGCATATGAACAAACGGGTTATCGTGTTTGTGTCTGATGTAGAGCACGTTGCTCTCATCGTACAACAAGGTTTGTCCCTCGACTCCGGACACTTTGTTATGGTTTATCCCTTGGATACTCCTGCTCAGAAAGTGGTTATTTCGAATGTATCACCATTCCTGGATAGCGATACCATCCTTGCAGCACTGCAGCGATATGGTCACCGTGTGTCCCCATGAATAATGCTCCCTTTGCGCTGTAAGGATGAACGTGTCAGTCACGTGATGAGTTTCCATAGACAGGTATTTATGGTTCTCAAAAAGGAATATCCCTCCTTTAATGTTGCTTTAAAATTCACTTCAAATGGTCGAGATTATCAAGTATATATCACCACCGACACCCTAAAGTGCTTTGGTTGTGGTGCAGTGGGACACATGAAACGGTTTTGCTGCCTTCAGAAGGAACAGCCTAAACATGGTCGAAACGGGTAACAATGACTCGCAGATTAATGTTAACGTTTCCCTCTAGACAAATGTGCAGGATAAGCTAGAATGATCAGTGGTTCTTAACCTTTTTAAAGGCGCCGAACCCTAACGAAACCCACCGAACACTCGCGGAACCCCTCAAATTTGACCAAAAAAATTAAGAAGAATTGCATCTTAATGCGTTTTCTGTTCTTCTTTTCGGGAGGCGATCTGGGAAATGCGTGGTTTTGTTTTGGCAAGGGCCACCCTCAAATCATTTTCGCATGCAAGCCTGCTCCTTTTCTTTATTTTAATGTCCACCAGTTTCGAAAACGCATGCTCGCAGAGATACGTTGTAACGAACGGCGTGAGGATCTCAAGGGCAATTTTAGCGATGTGAGGATACCCTTCCATTTGGCGGCACCAAAACGTTGAGAGCGTTGTTGTGCTGAAGAGTTGTTGTTGAGTCTGGCTCTGCTGAAGTTCGATGAGGTCGTCAAGGTATTGGTCATTGACATCTGCCGTTGCAATGTCGAAAGTAAACGGCTGCCGCACCCATGCTGGGTATTGCTCTTGGTCGGGGAAGTAGCCGTCGAATGACTTTCCCAGCTCATCCAAGTGTGTGGCAATCGCTGGCTTCAGCTCCCCCAGTGCAGCAGTTCCTCTTCAGACTTCAGACTCATCTTCGATCCCGCTCACGCACTCGTCCAGTGGCGAAAAGTTCGCGAAGTTGTCGTTCTCTGTTCGCCGCCTCCACAACGGTAACTTCTTTTGGAAAGCGCTCAGCTTTTCTTCAGATTCGATGACATTCACTCCACCACCCTGCATCTGGCAATTGAGATGATTAAGTGCGTCGAAGATGTCAGCCAAGTACGCCAAGGCGAGGATGAACTCTGACTCTTGGAAGTGCATTGCATGGCAATGCTGGTGTTTTTCGCAAAAACAGGGCGAATTCTACATGCAAGGCAAAAACACGGCTCACTACCTTCCCTCATGATAACCATCGAACGTTAGAGTGGTAGAGAAGGACTTCGAATTCAGAGCCGATTTCATTGCACAGCTCTTTGAAGATGCGATGATTCAGAGCACGGTTTCACATGTAATTCACAGTTTCAATGACGATTTTCAGAACATTGGCCAGTTTTGGAGGCAGGGTTTTTGATGCCAGCGCGTGTCTGTGCAGGACGCAATGCATGACTATGATGTGTGGTGCATCGGCTTTCACCAGCGCTCCAAACCCGGAGTTGCATCCCAGCATGGCTGGAGCTTCGTCCGAGCAAACTGCAGACACCATGTTCCATGAGAGGCTGTTGCTTCTGAAGAAGTCGTCCACAAGCTTCTTCACGTCAGCTGCCTTTGTCGTTGTTGTGAGAGGCTTGCAGAACAGAAAGTCTTCCTTGATCTCGTCTCCTTTGACATATCGCACAAATAAGATGAGCTGGCTCAAATTCGAAACGTCGGTGGTTTTGTCGAGTTGAAGGCTGAATTTCGTCGGGCTCACGACTAAATCTGCAACTACCTGGGTGAGGATGTCGTCGCTCATGTTATCGAATCTGCATCTGATGGTGTCATTTGAGAGTGGAACGAGAGACAACTTGTTTTCAGCAGCTTTTCTCAGCATGATGTTGGCCATCTTCAACACAGCCGGTTTGATGAGTGTCTCGCCAATGGTGTGCAGTTTGCCCTGCTTTGCGATTAGGTACGCAACTTCATACGACGCGGTGAGGATCAGTTTGTCAATTGGAACGAAGCCGAGAGTGGGCAAGGTAGCACTTGCGTCGAATCGGACTCTCTTCAATTTGAATTCATCCAGCGTTGCGTCTTTGTACTGCCCCTCGCCGTGCAGTTTTTTGAAGTGTTCCCGTAGTTTTGCTGGTGCTAGGCTGGAGTTGCTCAACTTGACATTGCAAAGCATGCATTGAGGATGCTGACTTCTGTCCCATTCCGTTAAACACGTGAACCCGTACCGCACGTAATCCTCCGACCACTTCCTTTTTTTGCACGACATACTGCAAAAAAAAAAAAAGAAGTAACAAACTGATCTTAATTGAGTTCGGGCAAATAATTATATGACAAAAATAAAAAAAGGAACATGCTTAAATATAATCAGTACCCCTCTGAAAACTGAGAAATTTTAATGAAGAAAACATAACTTATACAGACCTGGCATTTAATATGGAATATTTTTTTTGTGGGGGTGAACTTACTTTTCAAGATGTCTTAGAACCAAAAGTTAATTGGAATTATGTTGAAATTATTCGAGATTTTGTTAATGTGACCTTTATAAGAAACAAAAACCACATTTGACATTTCTAAACAAATAAATTGATCCTTGAAAGTGATGTAAACTGATATCAAACTCAATTCATGGACAGTACTGTGTTAAACTTCTGTACGTTTTCCAAAAGTATCTCTTTATTTTGCACATTAGCCAAAAATTTTTTTTAACAAAAACAAAATTTAAATTACGATTGGGATTACGGACAGTAAAATTACAGTTCCGTACTTCGTGTAACCCCCACGGGCATTCAGGAGAGCACGTACACGTTGAGGCATGCTGTTCACGAGATTTGCCAAGGTTTGGACAGGAATCGCTTGCCATGCAGTGACAATAGTCTGCTGGAATTCACGCACAGAGGTCTGCTGCTGGTCCAAGTGGTCGATTTGACACGTTAATTCTGCCTACAAGTTCTCTATCGGATTCATATCCGGGGACATGGCAGGCCACTCCATATGCTCTACACCACTGTCAGCCAGAAAGTGTTGGATCATGCGAGCACGATGAGGCCATGCATTGTCATCTTGGAAGACAAAGTTTCCTCGAAAGGCTGCCCGAGCAAATGGAAGCAATGTTTCTTCCAGAATGGCCCTGTACTTGAACTGGTTCAGGTTTCCATTCAGAACAACCAGGTCAGTTTTGTCCCCTGCATGAAAAGCAGCCGAAAGGGTCACCCCACCACCTCCAGCATGGACTCTTGGCACTATACAATCTTCGTTGTAGGCTTCATGCAACTATACAATCTTCGTTGTAGGCGTTGTAGGCTTCTACCATGCAGCACCCTCACTACCTGGTGCACACCTTTCGCACATCCCTCCAACTGATATCAACACCAATTATTTTTAAACCCCATAGCCGTCTACCATTCGATGTTCCTTATTCACACATCCAGGTCTCCATGCCCTTTGTCATTGCACTTTCTCTTGCACCTGGAACAATATCCTGGAACAATCCTGCACCTGGAACACCTGGAACAATATCTTGCACCAAATACACTCATTCCCCTCTCAGGCTTCGTTACACACCTGACCACAGCACACCTTTGCACATGCTCGTCGTTCGCACACTTCATCAACACACCTCCTCGCGCCCACTCCCCCTGCACTCTCCTGCGCACCCACACAACTGCAGCCCCCAGTGCCCACCCAGAGTGCCCAATCCACGACCCACAATCTTCTCAGGGCACACACCTCCTCCCTGAAATCCATGCCTCAGAAATATAACTCCACAGACAGACACAGCAATGAAACCACAACCTCCGCTCTCTCTCTCCAGATCAAGGGTGTGTATTTCGCATCTCTGACCGCATTTCACACCATGACATAATTTCACACCAGCAAACTGTAATCTTTCTCATTGCACGACCCATTGACTCCCAAGGTCACATCGGCCTCAGGGATATACTCATACAATCCACAAGTCATCAATACACAATATAATCGTTAATCGCATAATTCCTGCAGGCAATTCAAGAAACCCTTTGCTAACCATTCACGGACCTCTCACCGTGCGGGGCACATCCTTTTTGAGTAGGCAGGTTATCACCTGCACTCTGAGCAAACTCCGTATTCTAAATTCAACTTCTGAATTCAGTTGAATTGACTGAATTCTTCAATCTGTCATTGAATGAACTCTTCAATTCAAGTCAAACACACATTTCAATTCAAATTCTGGATTTAATTCAACAAATTCCAAATTTCTGCCCGACCGCCGCTCGAAAGGCAAAGGCAGCCCATCTTGTAACCATCTCCAAGAAACCACTTCATATCAACGTTCCTCCGAGTGCTCTCCTGACCCGATTTATATCAAATCGCTCCCAAACACTCCCAAACAAATGAAAATCCGGACTCAGTTAAGGACCTCACCTGGTCCCTCGGATAGACGCTAAAATCGATATTCCCGGCCAGGATTTCCCGCACGTCAAGCAGACCACTTACAAAGCTTCACACCGAAACCCTCTGCTTTGCATATGTCATACAGACAAATACATTGGCCAGATACACACGTCAATTAATATCCCAATATACATTCATTCCTCATTCGTATACCAGTGAGTCTCCCAGACGTCGCGCGAACACCAGATCGACTCAAATCATGCCCCTCCTCCAGCCACTCCCATGTACAATCTTTGTTCATTCATATTACGTCTCTCATTCAAGGAAAAAGGATTTTTGGGACGGGTTGGACGGGGTGGGTCGAGGTGGAAAGGGTATGGCAGGGCGGGGGGTGTTGGGGTGTTGCCTAGAGCCCTGGGACTGAGCTCAGGTCTTGGGGGGGGGGGGGGGTGGGGGGTCTTGGTCCGGATCTTGGACCAGAGGCATCAGCCGCTTATTTGCTTGCTTAACTACCTCCCTGATTGTTTTATCCTGAACTTTGTCTGCTTGCTTCCTTTGGCTCTGAAGCTTCAAATTCCTACAATGCAGCTCCTGCTTCAATTTTCAATATTTCAAAACCCACTTCCGTTCTTACTACCTGGATTTCTGCTGCTTATTTCCTCTGTCCCTAAAGTTTTAGCTCCTTTCCTGCCCTCCTGTCTAGAACTTTGTCTAGAGCTTCCTGGCTTGACCTAGTACTCGTCACTACCCTCTTGTCCAGCTTATCTGGTACCTGCACGTTTCCCTATTCCTGGCCATGTTCCTTTGGCCCTCTACGTTAGCCACAGCCCTTCTTTCCCTGGCATGCAATGGCATACCCCATCTTGTCTCTGGGCTGATCCTTCCTGGAAAGTTCTCGGTCACCGGTGCAGCCTATGGCTGTCCGACCTCACTTGTCCCCCTCTCCTTGCTAACTGTAACGTTATCCTTAGCGTTACCCGTTACCCTCTTAACGTTATCCTGGTGGATTAACAAAAGTTTGTCATTCTGAGGCTTAAAAATAGCCTTTACTTACAATTTTCGTTCGGAGAGCAGGCAGGGCAGATGGCAAGGGAGCGGACTGAGCCCGCTCAAGGGAGGGAGGTTCAAATTTGGAAAATCAGCCCTTTGATACAAGACAATGCTCACCTTAAAACAAATCAACGTGCCGGCGCCGGCCTCAGGCAGCCTCCCTCCTGTTGTTCGGGGTCCGCTCCTCTCGTCCTCCTCTGCTGCAATCCGAGTCACGGCACCATAAACTGTCGGGAGTGACTCCTTGATCGTAATAGAATTCCACCATCAATTTGAGAATGACAAACGTTTATTAAAAACCAAGTACACAGCTGGGAGGGAGCGAAGACATCGACAGCATGAATGGACAGCATGCCAAGTCAACCTTCCTAAGGACACATCGATTCGCAGTTCTTTTATATAGAGGCACACTTTATCAGAGAATCTCCGCTAGAGTCTGAGAGGACAAAGAAACTGGGCTAATGGTCCTCCCACCGGCATCCCCAGTGGGCCATGTTCCCCACCGTCATCCGTCCTTTCGTCTTGGAGGAGTGAAGCACGCACCGTTAGGATCCGGACCAGATGTGTTTTCAAGGCTCCGAGGTGACAAGAAATATAACTCACTGAAGGGGGATTGCATTCCTGGTCCTGATAAGGCCATAAAATGTATGAGGTCGTTCTGATGAGTTCCAGGTGTTGGATGTACCTTTCAGCTCACTTTCTTATTTAAACTTAAACCAGAGTATATTTATCATAACTCAAGCATCATTTGATTATATGAAATATAGTTAATGTTTTAACAGTCTATCAGCAAAGGTCTATGTCTACAAATTCAAGCATCCCACGTAAGGTTCACATTTCACACACATATAATCCGCATTCCTGCCCGCGGCTCGAGACGCCGTTTGCGGGCCAAGGGGAGAGTTTTACGACAAGGCTATCTGGCCTGTAAAGAACGCACGTATACAACAAAGCCATCTGTTCTGCACAGATGAAGCGTGTATTTCTCATTTTAAACTATGGCAAAGCGAAAACCTTTTTATTAACTATGAAATAACAGTTTCAAACAACATTTATAACAGAGCTCGTACAGTAACAAATCAGCTACCTGACATTAACCTTCCTCTTGTCTCGTCGAGCCAAAGTATCTCAAGAGACAACGTGCCACATCGGGCTTTATTGAAAGACAATCGTGTAATGCGGGTATCTCCCAAGGGCGTACCGTGCGCCCATAGCGCCTCGCCCGTGCATTTGGGGAACGTGTCGTGTGGTGCGTGCTTGCAACCTGAGGGCTCAGAACATGAAAGTCCATTAACGTTTCGGATCCACAACGAAGGCGTCTGGTCCAGATGAGGTTCTGCCCCGCCAGGGGGCCCATCACCTCCCCTGCGGAACTTGCTCCCCCCACCCTTTGCAGACGCGATCCTTGCAGATCTTCGAAGTTAATCAACGGTCATGTCCATGAGACCTTTCACGTGCTGCTGTTCTGGGGAATACATAACATTGTCAGTATCTTGTGTCTCATGTTCCTGGTCAGGGTACAGAGCGTTAAAATCCGAATCATTTGAAGCAAAGAGATCCGAAACATTTGAAGCAAAGAGAGGGACTTCCTTTATGTCAAAGTCTCCCATGGACGCCTGGTCGGCTTGCGGGTCTAGGATATCCATGTCGGCTCCCTTGACTGCCAGGCCCATCGTCGCAATCAGATCCATAGTTGGGTCGGAAGGGGGTGTACAGCTGTGAGCTTGTAATACATAAGAGGCGTTAGCCAGTTCACGCAAGGGGTTTACAACACAAGTATCACAGTCATCACAAACATCAATACAGGCATCAGCCAGTTCCCACAAGGGATTTTCAACACAAGTATCACAGTCATCACAAAAATCAATACAATCTTCTGAAGCGCCGGTCACATCTGCCTTTTTGAAGGACCCATTCAGGTCGACGGCCTCTGTGGTCAGAACCATGGTCGTTGTCGGCGGCTTCTTCGTTTTCCATCCTGTAAAGTACTTTCTCATACAGAGGAGGACTAAAGATTTCATTAGTGCCCCCCAAATTACTACCCCGATTATCACGGCCAGTGCGGTCAATAGCCACTTCACTATAGTGCCTGTCCATCCCCGGAACCAGTCAGTGAGCCAGCTAAATTTATAAGAGTTCTCGCACGCGATCCGATCGATCGTCAGGGCGTGGCTAGTTTCCCTTAGTCTCACTATTGCGGCTGACACTCCTTTGGATGGATCAGGTATGTAAGTGCAACATTTTCCCTCCATAATTCCGCATACCCCTCCTTTCTCTGCCAGGAGCATGTCCAAAGCCACCCGATTCTGCATCACCATTGTACGCATGTGAACTACCGTGTCCAATAGTATGTCATGAGCCGTAGCGGTGTCGTTTGCCACCTTTTCTAGGGCCAAAGCCAATTTATCTATCCGGAAGCTGTTCATGGCTGTGCCCGCGCCTGGGAAGAATAAACCTAACACCTTTTCCCATAGGCTCCCGTGTAGTTTAGTGGTTCCATCTTCGTTCATGACTGACCTCTTATGTCGCCTGTCCAGGGACTTTGGATCTAGTTCGTCCAGTATCTCAACGTCAGGAAGGACTGAACCAAGATAACATGTGCCCCCCCAATTATTTGGTAAATAGGGGTAAGCCTTGTCGCCGCATATAAACATTGTCCCATGGGGTGGGACCAGGTGGGTGGATAAGCACTGGAGTCCCTTTGTCACCCCATTAATCCTACTAACCCCCCTAGAGAATGTTATAGCCGTTATGTTGTGGTTGTGTTTATCTTGCAGTACTATTCGTAGTGTAATCCCAGCGCTCCCTTTTCCCAGCTTCCCGGGGAGAGTGTAGGCGCATTCTGATTCTCCCATAAGCAAGTGGCCGGAACCCTGGAGGCAGACCATCCCTTTCTGTGGTTTGACCCAGACGGGGGCAGGCCTCTCGGCCACATGGGCAATCATTGAAGGGCAATAATTAAATTGTCGATTGCAACTCTTGCCGTTGCCAACCCCTTCTTTTTCCAGCGTAGTGACTAAACATGGGGAATCGATAGGTTGTGAGCAAAGATCATTGAGGGACAGAGGTAGCACTATCATGTGTATTCCTGTGGTGCCTGCTTGGGGGAAGTGCATGCACGACCAGCAGTGTGTCCTATTTTGAATTGTCCCCACCTCTCTTGCCACTTTCCAATATGTGTTTTCACCCTTCTTTGGGGCCTTGTCCTGGGGGTGCGGCGTGAGTATGTATTCAATGCATGGTGGTCGGGGAGTCAATAATTGTATGGTCGTAACTTCACATATCAATATCAGGGTGGTAGAAAAAATAAATATTCCATATTAAATGCCAAGTCTGTAGTTACGATGACTGGAATTCTTATCTACTCAACTCTATGCCACCTCAAATCCCATTATAATATTACATAGAAAACTGCGAATTGTTAGTTTTGCAACCAAAGGAGTTATATCACCTCCACCTAATTTTCTTGGTAATTCAATCATATTTTATAATCACCACCCGCTTTTGACTTTAATATAACTCTGAACCCACCTTGCATATCCACAAACATTTCCAACTTACTTTTCAATTAATCAGTAACTCCAAAGTAAGGCACGACCAATGACGCACGGCACACGGCAAGCTAATCGAGGCTATTCACTGGAATTTCTGAACACCTGTAAACTCCAAAATCCAGTAAGTATGTAAGCAAGTAAGCACGATCACCAGAATAATTAGCAAGTTGCTCATTGATTCAACTTACTACAGTCAGTGTGAAACAACTTATCTTAAACACAGACCAGAGAAACCATGAATGGGATGGGAATACAATTACAAATAACATTTCCATTCGTTCGTAACATACATAGCAAAATAATAATAATAATATGAATAATAAGCGTAATTACACATAGATTTAAAATTGATACAAAACTTAAAAAAACAAAAAAACAAATTGCAATGCGTTTCGGAGGACCTCCGCCGAACCCCTGAGACTGGCTCACTGAACCCCTGGGGTTTGGTCGAACCCAGGTTAAGAACCACGGAGCTAGATAAACAATTGGACACACTCCCTCCTGTTGAACCAATGGACAGTGCAAATGAGGGGTTTGTTACCGTTTCCAGAGTTAAAAAACGTAAATCGGCTGCAAGAAGTGCATCACATTCTGGGAAAAGATAAATCGGTGAAAACTCAATCACTGGAATTCAATGTGATAACAGGTTTGTCTTATTAGAGGAAAAGGATAATTCAGAAACTTCCACAAGTACAAACATTATCAAGGAAAAGGGGAATCGAATTTTCCAATCCCAGTGAGTGTTTCATATCCCTCAGACAGTGTCATCTCACACAAGGACGTTCATTGTGCAGCTTCCTCCTGTCAATCGCAAGAGGAGGAAAATAACTTAAAATTTCCCCCTAAAAAAGGAATTGATGAGGAAAATAAGGACACCGAGAGAATAAAAGATGATAGTTTAAATCCACTCAAGGAGAGTGACATCCATGAACCGAGCATCGTGGTCATGTCACAAACAGGCATGGAGTCCCCCATCTCGCATCCCAAAGAATCTTCAAATGTGACCCCGGCACAAAACGTTCCTGAAGAAGTTTCTTTTATTGAAACTGAGCAATCATGTGATGTGCTCCATAAAGCCGAGACACCAATTGATTCCCCTTATGAGGAATCTGATGGTGAGGGTCAAGAGGAGTCCTCTCAGATTCTAAAGGCTGTAAACAGCCCTTCGGATGACGAGCTTCGAGACTTCTTGAGAGATTCCTATCGGAAAAGGAACATTGAGCTGAAAGATCATTTCCCTGATCTTCAGGTGTTGATTATTAAATTGAAGGAAATTGTGCGTAACCCTGACACTCCAAATTTCACTGATGCTCAGAAGCACCGGCTAAGAAAAATGATCCAGAAAGCTCGGCAGAAGCTTCGTAAATGAGGTCCCTATGGGTTTTTTGATCTATTTAGTTATTTATCTTCTTTCTTTTTCCGAAAGAATGAGTGTTAGTTTTGGCAGTCTAAACATTAACAGTGGTGCTAGTTTAGAACGCAAAGTTCAGACAAAAGATCTGACCTGGCATTTGCACCTGGATGTCTTGTTACTGCAAGAAACGCATGGAGATCCAAACGCCCAAGCCCAATGGAGAAGGCTAATGAAGGGCCAGTGGTTCTTTGTTGATATCAAATGTCTCACTGCTGGAATTGCTTTCTTTGTCTCCTCATTAACACTCTCACAAGTTCAATATAATGAAATAATTCCCAGACATCTGGCTTGTCTTCAATTCACTGCCAATAATCAAATCTTTGTTTTTGTAAACATTTATGCTCCCAGTAAGAATGCTGAAAGGAACAACTTCTTTCTAAAACTAGAGGATTTTCTGAGTACAATTGACTTAAATTGCTCTTTCATAATGAGTGGCGACTTCAACTGCACTCTTGACCCTGTTTTAAACAGAAACAGTGCGGAGCCACATCCTAGATCTGTCAAACCATTGGAGAAAATCATTAAGACGACAGGATTAATAGATGTCTGGCATATTCAACACCCTACGCAACGGCAGTTTACTTGGTCTAGACTCTGGATGTACGTCTCAGATGCACACACTAGCCAGGTTAGACAGAACTTGTGTCAATACTGTAATGCTTGACAAGATATTGAAATCTGATATCGTGCCTTCTCTTTTCTCTGATCATCTGGCTGTAACTTTGTCCTTTAAGCTTGCTCTGCAGCAACATGGCAGTCCATATTGGAAGTTCAATGTTGCTGGAAAATGCTACTTTTTGTGAAGCTTTCAAAGTGTTTTGGATTAGCCTCAAAGAAAGAAAGAATAATTTTGATAAGCTGATGTTATGGTGGGACTACGCAAAGGCACAGATCGCTGTCTTTTGCCAACAGTTTAATTATTTCTCTTCTTTTAGTGTAAAAAGGAAGAGGTTCACACTAGAAAAGGAAATAATGAAGTTGCAAACTGATGTGGCAAATAACCCCAATAGAACAAATAATCATTTGCTTATGGAAAAGAAGACTCTACTAAACAATCTAGTTGAATACCAATCAAAAGGTGCAATGGTCCATGTACGGATGGATCAGCTATATAATTTAGATGCACCGACCAAATTTTTCTTCCATTTTTATAAAAAGACTACCAATCAAAGGCAAATTGAAACCTTAAAGCTCCCAACTGGTAACACTGTGACGTCACAAGATAATATAAAGAGGGAGGTTTATAACTTATTTTCAGGCTTGTTTATGGCAAATGATGTTGACGATGGCTCACTAAGTTCTTTCACATCTGACATGCCCATGCTAAGTACTGCTCAAAGGGATCAACTTGGCTCCTTACTTTCCTTGGAAGAGCTTACACTTTCCCTTGCTTCTTTACCTATGGGTAAATCTCCTGGATTGTACGGCCTCCCAATAGAGTTTTATAAATCCTTTTGGCCTTTATTAGGCCCAGAACTATTGGAGGTCTTTACTAGTTCATTGCGTTGTGGTGACTTGCCGATGAGCTGCCCTAGAGCAGTAATTAGTTTATTACCTAAGAAAGGAGACCCTCAACTCATTGATAAATTGG
This sequence comes from Myxine glutinosa, assembly GCF_964187855.1. Lineage (NCBI taxonomy): Eukaryota > Metazoa > Chordata > Myxini > Myxiniformes > Myxinidae > Myxine > Myxine glutinosa. The sequence goes on from NC_136263.1 coordinate 145,045,090, forward strand.
CGTCTAATCTCTCTTCTAATTTCAGATTATAAAATATTTTCTAAAGTTCTAGCTCGACGCATCGCCCCACTTCTCGAGTTATTGATTCAAAGTGATCAGTCTTTCTGTATCCCTAACCGACAGATACACGATGACATATTTTTACTAAGAGATCTTTGGGATGTGTGCAAAATAAAAAATGAGAATCTTGGTTTGATTGTGCTTGACCAAGAGAAGGCTTTTGACCATGTAAGTCATGTATACCTTTTCAAGGTCCTAGAGTGTTTTGGACTTGGTCCCGTTTGTCTCTCCATGGTAAAACTGCTCCATAATGGCATTTCCTCAATACTCAAGAGTAAACTCTGAACTGACTTCACCTGTAAAGGTTGGAAGGGGTATCCATCAGGGTTGTCCTTTGTCTGGTATTCTGTACTCTTTAACCATTGAGCCTCTTTTAATCAAAGTCCGCAGCATCTTAACCGGATGCAGACATTTGCTCACAAGACCTGTGAAAGTCTCTGCATATGCTGACAATATTTGTGTCATCGTACATAATAGTGATGAGATCAAGAAACTGGTGGACTGCTTGGACTATTATGGTTTAGCTTCTTCAGCTTTGGTAAACTGGAACAAATGCCAGGTGATGTGGATGGGCACATGCCAGCTGCCGATGCCTGTCCTTCCGAAACACCTCACCTGGTCCCTCAACGGAATGAAGTACCTTGGTGTTTTCATCAGTGATGCAGCAACACAAGTGAAAAATTGGGAGGGTCTCGCTGACTCTCTCGAACAAAAGCTGTGGAAATGGAAAGGGTTGCTGGCTTTGCTTTCATAACGGGGACGAGTCCTGGTCATCAACAATTTAGCAGCCTCTATACTGTGGCACAGAATCAAAGCCATTCCACCTCCTGAACACTTTCTGCTGAATATACAGAAGACAATAATAAACTTCTTCTGGAGTGGAAAACATTGGCTTCGTCCAGAGATCCTGAATCTTCCCTGAGAGGAAGGTGGACATGGTCTTGTGGACATCGTATGCAGGGCAATGGCATTTGGCATCGCCTCAATCTGGCGGCTTCTCTATGGTCCATCAGACCTAGCCTGGAGGTCCACTGCTCTCCTCCTCCTCCGTCAAGCCGGCATGCTAGACTATTCATCTGGTCTATTTCTAATGAACATGAAATGTATTGATTTGTCCTTGCTTCCACTATTTTATAATGTAATTTTAAATGCTTGGCGTGTTTTCATGGTCGACCGTGATTATGTTTCCTACACCAAAGAGATTTTTTTTCAGTGAACCTCTTTTCTTCAACTCTCTTTTCAAAAGAATAAGAACGGAACGCTCCTTTGTTGATTATTTTGTTCAGAATGGTGTCCATCATGTCGCTGATCTAATGATTGACAACAAGAGATGGTTAATTGCTGCAGCACTTGCGAACAAAGTTGGCATGCGGTCCAACCGCATAATATCTGCTGTACTATGTGAAATACTTAACGTATACCACAGAGTTAAGTGCACTGGGAGCAATCTTCTCACGCTGGTGATGGCCCAATTGTTTGTGAACCAAGCCTCTGTTTCCCAAATTTAGAACTCATCCCCACTGTAATGAATTCTGGTACAATAATAAAATATTTACCAAAAATACGTTTTGGATCTGCAGGTCTGGAAAATCGTGTAATATACAAGGCCTGCATCAAAGCAATCCGGCCCTCCTTCGGAACTTGGCAGTTGAGGAAGTGGCACAATTGCTTGCCTACAGAATACCCCTTCCAACCTAACTGGAAAGCCTATTATCATGTACTTATTCCGAAGAAAACTGCCGACCTGTCGTGGAGGTTGGCACATTGGATATTACCCACTCATAAGCTCTTACATGTTTTTTCTCCTGAAATATCTGACCATTGTCCCTTCTGTGGTGCTCTTGAGACCTTGTCACATGCTTATGTTGAATGTGCACACTTGATTCCTTTATTTGTTTTGCTTCATGAAATGTGCACTAAGCTTTCTTTAAACTTTACCTTGAATTTTTTTTATTTTTGGCTTTGTCTCCAACACACACCCAAAAGAAGTGGTTCTAGCAAACTTTATCGTTGCCATGGCAAAGAAATCAATATATCGCACGAGGAAAATGCAAATTGAAAATCCTGCAAGATAACCTTCCGGCCTGTTTTAAAGGACTTGTACTTGCCCGTATGAAAATGGAATTGTGTTTCTATACATCGATGGATAAAGTACTGATGGAAAAGAGGAATGAAGGAGTGAAGGTGAGCAGCGAGTCTTGATTTTGGCAGTTTAACCATAAGACGGTTGCAGGCAGATCTCGTGCGACCTGTAGGAATATTTGGGGGACAGAGCACAGATAGAACTGGGGGAGCAAGGCCAGAGAGGAGTCGGTAGAAGACAGAAAGACCACCAACCTGCCTGCGGTGAGTAAGTGAAAGGCCCTCGCAGATAGCTCCATCGCGGGAGATTCCAATGATTCTGAACGCTTTGGTTTCAACAGCGTGAAGACGAGCTAGGTGTGAGGCAGGAGCACCAGCCCCATAGGGGGGAACAGTACTCCATTGAGCTGCGTATGAAAGCCTTATATGTGGTGAGGAGCTCAGGTGTGCCAAGGAAGGACTTTGCACGACGCAGGATGCCCAGTCGGCGACTGGCTTTGGAGGCCAGATTTGAAATGTGGTTTTCCCAGGAAAGATCATGGCAGATAGTGAGACCCAAAAGCTTGAGTGACAGAACTTCTTGGAGAGGATTATTCAGAAAGTGGATGGGAGGGTTGTCCAGTCTGTGTTTTTGGAGAGACATAATTATGTTCACATTGAATTGTTCACAATACATTGTTCACATTTGATTTGTGATATGGTTTTATTTATACTTTAAAAAATATATACTTTTTGATATTTTTGTAATAAAAGGACGTAAAAGTCAAGTCTCTCGTTTGAAGCGCTAACACGAAAGCATGGGATAGTGTGTATTCCTCTGTCCGAGAACAACGTGGAGCAGTTAATCTTTGCTGTTGGTGAGATCGTCGGCATCGAGAATGTTTTAAGCGGAATGTTAATGAACAAACGTCTTGTTTCTTTGTTTCCGAAGTCTGGATGGTCGCGCAAGTCGTGGACCGCGGGGGGGTTTTTTGACCCCCATATTTACGTTCCCTTCCCCCCCCCCCCCCATACTATAATTGTAGCCATTTTGAAACATGGCAGCCAATTACCTCACAGGAAAAATATGTGATGGCCTTACAGCTGAAAAACTTTCTTTGGCCATTCTCTAGCTGTATGTCAAGTCTGATGCTCATGTCACCAAAGTCCCAATGCTTTCACATATCCACTGGGGAGCCTGAGTTCTGGAGTTCGGCAACTGATGATCAGAGATTAGAAAGTTGAGAAAGAGATCATTCCTGAGATCTGCAGCAATGATAGATTCCATCACTTTCGTTATCAGGGTAAAAGGTTGACCAATATGTATTTCAGTGGATCATAAAAAATTGTGATTTCAAATTTATCCCCTTTTGTTAAGGGTGAACAAATCGTATCCCAATTGAAAAGATATGGAACGGTTGTATCCCCGATAACAATGATTCCGTCTTGTAGTCAAAACGACAAACTTAAGCACATTATGTCGTTTTGTCGAATTCTCTACATGATTCTACCTGCGGGTGTATTGGATATGCTACCTGAGGAGATGCCACAACAGCCCAGACTCCAAAAGATTTTTCCATCTTGACTTTAGTTAAAAGATGGTTGCTTAAGAGTGATAAAGGAGCACTGACCATGGATGCCTGAGGGAAGGGACCATGCTGCTTGGTCGGCCACAGTGGATGCACAGCTCCTTCTGCAGTCCCTTCCCTCTGTGTCCTCCATGGTCAGTGTTCCTTCATCACCCTTATCGAACCACGCTCTATCACCCATAGCCCACCACACATTGATAACACCAAGCGACAGCATCACGTTCCAACCAGTCGCCGCCGATGCTGAACCAACCAGCGCTGTGGCCGACCAAGCAGCATGGTCAAATGGCACATTGCATTGCTCCTCCGGTGTCCAGAGGTAACCATGCTGGAAGGCCGGATATTCTTCCTTTTTCCCAGGGCATTAGGTGAGGGGGATAGAAAGATGTACCGCAGTGTAGATAGTAAAATTCCCGGAGTGCCTTCCTATTGCCAGGCTCCAGCCCAGTTTGACACGGGAGACAGGTGACTAGACATCCTTATCCCTTTCGAGCCACTAAACATTACAGTGCCATCTCTCAGTGATGCAAGAACAAACATGGTCACTTATCCATGTCCAAGTGTCCGTCATTCTGGGTTCACAACTCCTTTCGAACAGAAACTATAGTCTATGCCTTAATAATTAGAATAACTCTCCCCTCCCCTCCCCCACAAATGTAACAATATTTTTCAGGTAGCTGGCTGAAAGCATTTTTTCCATATTTGCAGAAATTGATGCTGTAATTGCCAGCCTCACAATTTTATTGTCCCCCGTCGCACAGCAGAGCGAAAGGGGGACTATGGTTTTCCCCTCCGTCCGTGTGTCCGTCCGTCCGGGCGTCCGGGCGTGCGTGTTTGCGTGCGTGCGTGCGTGCGTAAGCGAAGGACCGCATTCGAATTTGGTGTGTGGGTGCAACCCACTTAAAAATCCAAGATGGCCGCCGCCATGTATGTCTGATGCCATGTATGTCTGAACCTTGTGAGATGAATATCTTGAAAAATAAGCGAAGTACCAACTTCTAATCTGGTGTGTGGGTGTATCTAGGCATAAGGAAGAAGGCTATTGAAAATTGGGTCGCCACGTCAAAATCGAAGATGGCCGCCACCATATATATGTCTGAACCTTGTGAGCGAAATATCTCGAAAAATAAGCGAAGTGCCAACTTCTAATCGGGTGTGTGGGTGTTTCTCGGCACAAGGAAGAACGCTGTTTAAAATTGGGTCACCATGTCAAAATCGAAGATGGCCGCCGCCATGTATGTCTGAACCTTGTGAGATGAATATCTTGAAAAATAAGCGAAGTACCAACTTCTAATTTGGTGTGTGGGTGTATCTCGGCATAAGGAAGAACGCTATTGAAAATTGGGTCGCCACGTCAAAATCCAAGATGGCCATTGCCATGTATGTCTGAACCTTGTGAGATGAATATCTTGAAAAATAAGCGAATTACCAACTTCTAATCTGGTGTGTGGGTGTATCTAGGCATAAGGAAGAATGCTATTGAAAATTGGGTCGCCACGTCAAAATCCAAGATGGCTGCCTCCATGTATGTCTGAACCTTGTGAGCGAAATATCATATCACAGCATGTTTTCTGCGTCTTCCACTTTGTCAACTCACATCACTTCACCGACGGGGGACCTAGGCGTAACGCTTGTTATTATTATTATTATTATTATTATTATTATTAATTTTTTTTTTTTTTTACACTTATCCAACCAATATATTTTAGTTTTATATTTTAAATTAATTTCCTGAAATTTGTAGAATTTGTTTTTCACTTGGAAGTTGTGGGTTACGATGTGTCAATAAAAGTGGGAAAAGTCTGTTTTGATGCATTTTTAATTCCAGGCTATAAGGCATCAACAGGTGAAAAATTTGAAAGGGGGTGTAGACTTTCTCTCGGCACTGTATATACGAGTGTTAATAAAGTGGGGAAAATGCTACTAAATCAATTTTCCGACTAAATAATCTCCTTGTAATTTATTAAACTAGGGCATGCCCGTACTATATATATGCCCGTACTATATATCTATCTAAAATTATATCCCCCCCCCTCTATTTACATGAAATGGTTTGATCCATTCGCAACGCCAAAGCGAACGGCGAACGGCTTGCGAGTACAGTGACAATCCCCCCCCTCTATTTACATGAAATGGTTTGGTCCATTCGCAACGACCACAGAACCCCCCCCCCCTCTATTTACATGAAATGGTTTGGTCCATTCGCAACGCCAAAGCGAACGGCGAACGGCTAAATCGCCATAGCTCGGTAGTCGGTAAGTACTTGTCCGATTAATTTCAAACCTTGAAAAGGCACATCCTCGGGTCCCCAGCAATATACCTGGCAAGTTTCAAGTATATCGGACCGGTAGTTGTCGAGAAATCGTTGTCGTATACACACACACATACACACACACATACACACAGAGATTAGTGGAATTATAGATAGATGACAGTAAAAATAAGAATATAATTGCAGCCATTTTGAAACATGGCGGCCAATTCCCTCACAGGAAAAATATGTGATGGCCCTACATCTGAAAAACTTTCTTTGGCCATTCCCTAGCTGTGTGTCAAGTCTGATGCTCATATCACCAAAGTCCCAATGCTTTCACATATCCACTGGGGAGCCTGAGTTCTGGAGTTCAGCAACTGATGATCAGAGATTAGAAAGTTGAGAAAGAGATCATTCCTGAGATCTGCAGCAATGATAGATTCCATCACTTTCGTTATCAGGGTAAAAGGTTGACCAATATGTATTTCAGTGGATCATAATTGGAACCCTTCCGGTGAATTCATCTGACAATTGCACCTTTTCAAGATGAAGGGAAGAGACCGTCTGAGAAAGACACGGAGAAAGTGAGGAAAGTGGTGAGGATAAGGTGTAAGTACAGTTTATTATTGCAGTACCAATTGCAGAGGAGGTATAATGGAGTAGAAAAGAAGTCCACATGCTGCAAAGAACAATCTTTTATGGCAGAAAGTGTACGAATTGCAGAGGAGGTATTAAGGAGTAGAAAAGAAGTCCACATGCTGCAAAGGCGAATCTTTTATGGCAGAAAGTGTACCAATTGCAGAGGAGGTATTAAGGAGTAGAAAAGAAGTCCACATGCTGCAAAGAACAATCTTTTATGGCAGAAAGTGTACCAATTGCAGAGGAGGTATTAAGGAGTAGAAAAGAAGTCCACATGCTGCAAAGGCGAATCTTTTATGGCAGAAAGTGTACCAATTGCAGAGGAGGTATTAAGGAGTAGAAAAGAATTCCACATGCTGCAAAGAACAATCTTTTATGGCAGAAAGTGGTGGAAGAGGAAGGGAGGGATTGTGATTGTTGGCGTTGTCAGTGAAGATACCATAAAGATATTTAGCTTTTTCCCCATCAGTGTCAAAAATGACTCCATTTTTAAGAGTGAAGGTAGAGAAGAACAATGTGTTCCGGACACGGATCTGACTAGCTGCCGCCAAGATTTGTAGGATGGTGAGAAACTTCAGGGGTTTGACCAAGTGTCTCTGATAATGTTGGGCCCGTGCTTGTTGAAGGACTAATACACGATGGTTGCAGACTTTATGGAGGGCCTTTAGGTTCCCATCAGTTGTGTTGGCCGACGACGATGAAGGAGACAAACACTTTTGCAGGAGCATGATCACAAGGGCCAAGAAGAGCGGCGGAGGAGCAGAACAGGCTGCAGGGAAAGTTTACCAAGACTAAATCTAACAAAGAATGACTGCCATTTGGGGAGACATGAGTTGGAAAAGAGGCAGAATGCTTAAGGGCAGCTGTTTCGCAAAATGCTTGGCTGAAATACTGTGGACTGTAGTTTTAGGACTGACTCCCAGCCAATTCGCATGGTGGGAATTGAAGTCTCTGCAGATTAGAAAGAAAGAAATGAGTGGGAGGACAGCAGATAATCCATGTCTGATGATCTTTTATTCAAGAAAATGCTTTTCCTGTCTTTAGGTAGTTTCGATCAAATTTCAATCAAGTCTAAATGATTATTTACATTTATCGGCATTCATGATTGTAAGTGGAAAATTTGTTGTCATTAAATATGAGATGAACAATTATTACTGGATTGAACATATAATGTCATGAGTAGTTCAAATAAATATTTCTTTTCTTGAAAAAAAACGACCTCAAATAATTTCACTGTGACATATCCGTCGCTGCACCACATTATATGCAGTGCTAGTTCTGCCGGAGCAGACTCTTGGCTAGCGTTACAATTCTGGACAAGTCACCACTCCAATGTAGGATACTCGATTGAGTGTACAGGAAATTTGAATTTAGCCAGAGTGGTGGCGATAGCTCACCTACTCATTGTGAAGGACACTGTAGGATATTTGACCTCCACCAACTAATGCCAGCAGACCAGATACCCAGATTAACGTCTCTGAGGGATGGCACACACCAGGGCTCACAAGTTTTTCACATTGTGGTTGCCCTTTGGGACCATTGTAAATTTGGTTGCCCTAATCTTTAATTAGGGCAACCCAACAAGTGTCCGACAAGTGTCCAAATGTTCTTTCTCATAGCTGTAATTATCGAGACGGACTGACCCACTTGCCGTTGGCATTGCTAATGGATGGTTGAACTGGAGTGTTTTTTTGTTCGTTTGTTTGTTTGTTTGTTTTTTGTATGCAGAGTCGAGGCTCGTGTAAGAGCTAACACATTCAACACAAAAACATGCACGGACACATAAAACATACAATAAAGGGAGCGGGAGACAAGAGTGGGGGGTGGGGGGGAGAGGAAAGCACAGCAACAGTAGAGAACAGGGACATCGGTAGATCTGTGGAAGGGAGAGGGCTGGGGTGGGGGGTAGGGTGGGGAGGAGAGGGAAGGGGAACACGGTATAAAGCAAATGAACACTACTAGGAATTTCAGGAAAGACGTTGGAGATTGAAAGAGGTGGATTTGGGGTGTTTTAAAGGGGGTAGAAAAGATCAAGGTTTTGGATGGGGGAAGATAAGAGATGGTGGTGAACAGCTGTTTTAAAGACCTGGAGGGTGGAGTGGGATTGAAGGGAGTGGGGGAGTTTGTTCCAGAGGCGGGAGAAAAGAGGAATGAAAGAGTGAAGGTGAGCAGAGAGCCTAGATTTTGGCAGTTTAACCATAAGAGGGTTGCTGGCAGATCTTGTGCGACCTGAAGGAATAATGTTGTGATCTTGGTGCCGCTTTCCCTTGTAATTGGTAAACCAACTAACAATGGTTGCATCTGGATATTATGGATGGATTTTACAACTCTTGTTGGTAACATCTAAAACAGAAAACATCTAAAAAAATTATACAACTACTTCAAGAAGTACTTGTCAATTTCAACATGGATTTAATGTCCGCTTGCAACTCAGCAAGGTGCATTCAGTAAATAAGTGGAGCTGCGCTTGTTACGCAATTCGTTTCAATCTAATTTCCCAAGAAAACAAATGGCGACCTCCACGACATGGCGTTTAGTAATGCGTTTGATATTTAACTTTTTGTGATACAGCTGTGATTTAATTCCTTACCACTTAAATTCGAACTTACAACAGAGTTGATAAATGAAACCAAAATAAGTTTTGTTCAGCAGATAACAAATGTGGTTGCCTGTCTGGCTAGCAACCAGCAAGGTATGATTGTGGAAAAACTTTGCCAGAGAAGCGATTGAAGTGACAGACGTGTGTGCTGTCCCTCTCCCACTCTATTCATATGAGCATCGTTGGCTGCAGGTGCAGTAAATGCAAGGTGAAGTCTGATGCACATAGGCGCAGCAGACTGGCCAGGTCGTCGGTATGATGACAGCTGCCCTTGATCTACAAAGTGGACACAGCGGACTGCAGATTCTGCTCAGTGATACCTGAATTTGTGCCTCCACTGACTTTCTTGGGCACATTTATCCACGATGTAGCGGTGCGGTTTGATATCTGAATGTCCTTCTCATAGCCTTAGCCTAAGAGGCTTCTGCCACATGGCAGTGGAGATCCGTTACCCTGGACAAGGGGCCCATACCAGGTACTGTCAGTTGGAGCCAGCTGAGCCCAGGACTCGCATAGGGCAGGGACGTCACTCCCTGAGGTAGCTAAGAAATAGCTGCCTGCTGTCTACTGCTGCTGCCCTGGTGATTATGTTCAAAGTAAATATTGAAAAGTTAGAAACCACAATCTCATCATTATAAGTTTGAAAAAATTCAAAAGGAACAATGTGGTTTCAGTGAAAATTGAGCAATGCAACAATATGAAACACACTGGCAAAGCGCGCTCCACAGCAAATCAAAATCTCTTAATACCCACAAAATAGTCAGTCCTTCCTTCTCCGTGATTGAGCATTTATTCTCACGATTCATCAGCTTCTTGCTCACAAAATGCAAAGGGAAGAGTTTCCCTCGTGTTGTTCTAAAATAATGGCAAAGTCAGAAGCATCAGTCCTGAACACAAATGGCTTACTCAGTATGTGGTGGTCTCATAATATTGGTTTGGAGATGAGGATTTGATTGAGCCCAGGTTATGTTGGCCTTCTCCTGAGTATCCTCTCTAACCACCTTACTGTGTTAACTCTGTTTTTTCAAATTGGTTAGTGACACAATTATGACCACAAAATTAGGGAAGCAATTTTGATCGTATCAGGTCAGACTGACAAAATAACGGTGTGATCTTGATATTTTCCATATTGTTTTCGTGAAGGCCTAACAACCTACATTTTTTCTGGTTAACCACAAAGCTCATGCTGTCCATCCTGATCACACGTCTCAATTGTCTCACCACGAAGCAAGCTGCAGACATCATGCAGAGTAAATCCCAAAGGGTGGAAATATGCTCACCTCAAGTGTGTCTATGAATCAAAATGTCATCAATATACTGTAGGTATCAACACACACGTGGTTCGGCCCATCCTTTTTATGAACTGTCACCACTTGTGATGTGTACAGCGAATTGGACTGCTGAATTATCCCCATTTCCTAAATCTCTTGCAAGTCCTGAATAAGGAACTCCCTAGCAATCATCGAGATTGGGTAAAATTTTTACCAACGAACGTCGCATGTTCTTGTCGTGTCATGGTCTTTGAAAATCAGTAAACATGGCTTGATAATAATTATTTACAAATAACCTCAACTCATCACTTAAGATGCACAGGTGAAATGCTGACCAAATACCACATCCTTGGGCTGAGCTTCACCAGTTTTTTTTTTGTCGTCGATGGAGTCTTCCACGGTCATTTCCTGAGGCCCAACAATGGCAGTGCTGAAGACCTTTAAGTCGAATGACTTGACAGCTGGAGTTATGTTTCCTGCCTCAACATCTTACTGCTGCAATACCAACTGGTCACTACCCCTAATGGAATGTCTGGACTCTGGTAACACCACAACAGAGCAAGCTGATCACCTTTCTGTGCCTAGCCCCGAGTGCTTATCACACATTCCTCTTCCCATGCTGGTTTTTTTTTCATCTGCTGCCATATTTCCTAGTACGTTACCAACTATGAAATAGTATATTGCATCCGGCTCTCTCTTGAATGGAGTTAAACTAGACCGGTCAGTTAAAGAGTATATGTGTAACTCAATCTTGATTATTCGCATCTTCCGTACCATGTTGTCAAATAACAGAATTTTGCTGAACTTCTTGAGGTGCTGGTCCTCCTTCATCAAGGCAATTCCGCTGCAACCCGCGTCCCTCAAGAGCTGTGCCAAAGTGCTCTTGACCTTCCCCTTCGCTCCTGGAATCTGCACATATATGTAGCATCGGAGTGGATATTCAGGCTCTGCTCACCATCAATGGAAGCTTCTTGCTGCATGCAAGTATTAAAGGGTCCTCTTCAACACACAATTCTACCTGAGTATCTTACACATTCGGCACTCCCGTCGCAATCTTTGTAATCATGAGAATCGTTTGTTGACCCTTTTTTCTCCAACACTTCATGCATTGCTTCAACAACTTGCACCTTTAGGAGATATAACCTATAATCCTTTGCTACAGGCCCGAGATTAGACCACATGGAGGACACTGCATCACAGAGTTTGGCCACATATGGACCTCTGGCCTTGCCCCCCCAGCTCTCTCTGGGCTCTGTCCCCCAAATATTCCTACAGGTCACACAAGATCTGCCTGCAACCCTCTTATGGTTAAACTGCCAAAATCAAGATTCTCTGCTCACCTTCACTCCTTCATTCCTCTTTTCTCCCGCCTCTGGAACAAACTCCTCCACTCCCTTCAATCCCACTCCACCCTCCAGGTCTTTAAAACAGCTGTTCACCACCATCTCTTATCCTCCCCCATCCAAAACCTTGATCTTTTCTACCCCCGCTAATTTCGGTCCCCTTGTGTTTTATACCTCTCCCCCCCCCGACCCGCCCCCTTCCCACGCCTCCTCCCCCCAAGCCCTCTCCCTCCCACACTTCTCCCTGCTCTCAAATGATGTGGTTGTGTGCTTCCCCTTCTCTCCCCATCTTGTCCTCCGCTCCCTCTTTTTGTATATTTTGTTTGTCTGGTGGATTTGTTTGTGAAATAAATGTTAGCTCTTTCACGAGCCTCGATTCAGTATACAAAAAAAATCAAAAAAAATCTATGGACATATCATTTACAAGTATAACGCTGTATCTTTTAATAATCCACAGCCTTATATTTTCCTTCCATCACACCAGATCCATTTCCCTGAAACCTGGCATTGGCATGCTGAACAGTTGACAGCTGAGCAAGCAGGAAAAGATCTATAATCCTAACTCACTCTTTAGGATTCTCCTGTGCACTGACACACAGGTGAACAGATACATCTCTCACGTATGCACTAATAAATTGTTGCTTAACAAACAGATCACACACGCTGTCAACTTATCTGGTTCAAATTGCTGAGCTGCTCATTTCAAATAAATTCTCAAACGGTTCAATCCACTTTTTTCAAATAATTTGTTAATCTGAGTACAAATTACTTTGCGCTCTCCCTTATCTCTAGCTTTACCCTTCTGAACTTGGTCCAAACTCATTCTTAGTTAAATCACAATGCTTCAAAAGAGTTTCTTTCAACTACCGGTAGTCATAGTCAGGAGCTGACACATCTGATAGTGTGGAATAAACATCGATTCCTTTGCCAGTTTATAGAGCACTGGGTGAATTCAGACATCCTGCCCTGTGCAACCTGCTATTAGAAGCAAAACATTAAAGCCTCATTAGGTCACTGTCTGATTCATATGTCCACTCAAGAAAGGCAGAGAGCTTTGCAGATTAAACCTGCGCAAAGTTATTCACATTTTCTGAGCAGCTGCCCACTTGACCACTTCGTACTTCAAGATGCTTTATCTTCCCATTCTAGCCTCCCTTTCAGCTTCGAGCCTTTTATCTTTTGTTTCTTCCTGAATCCTTTTATTTTAAACTTCTAGCCTTTTAGATTCCATTTCACCTTCGAGCCTTTTAGCCTGTAACCTTTCTTTTTCAATATCTCTCTCTAAGGTTCTCTGATCTCTCTCCAGAGCCAGCTTTTCAGCTACTAACTGACACCGTTGCTTTCCTTCGAAACCCAACTTACTTTCAACCTCTAAAAGCTTCTCCATCCTCAACTTGGAGCACATCATAGCAATTGACACTTCAACTCACAACCACTAAATCTTGTTACCTTCATTTTTCAAACCATTGATCACTCACCCCACATTCCGTAGACAATCATACTAAAATACGCCATTTGTGTCTGTCTGATGATTTTTTGACACCAATACATTCTGTCATTACTTATCGAATCTCGACCAAACTTGACAGGATGACCCAAGGGTTGCACAATGAAGGTTGTAGCGCATTCATTTGCCCCCCTCCCCAAGGGGGTTTTCTCCCTCCGAGTGAGTGTGCCTGCCATTGCCGTCAATGGGGTTGCACGTTGAGGTGTATATAAATGTTAAATTAGCTTTATTGTGGCGTTTTTCCAAAGAAGATTTATCGTGGCGTTTTTCTAATAGTAAGGGCATTTTATGAGATATTTCACAAATCTGTTAACTAAATTGTTACCAAAAAATTTCTTCACCAATATGTTTTTAAAGGTGTGTAATAACATGTGTTAAAATGTTGAAGTTCAACTCCCGTGGGAAACCCAGAAAAAAAGCTGTTGAATTCGGGTACCGAAAAATTATTTTCGAGAATTTTTTTTTTTTTAATCGGCCCTTAAGTAACTTATGAGGGGTCAAATAAGGGTTTTTCATGATTCTGAGTTGATTGTTAACATTTATATTTTCACTTTTACATTTACACACAAAGTAGCTTTTATTTCACATACATATATAATACTCAAGAGTTATTTCTCATTCACAATGTCAGAAGTTTCAACAGTCATTGTCTATGTCTTCTTCAGACTCAACAACATCATGACTGCAGTTTCTGCATGTAATGCCATTACAGACTCCACAGGCCGAGATGCAAGTGACCCCATTCTTCTTGCAGCTGCATCGCCGGTTGCTGCAATCTCCATGACAATTACAGCTCGTGAACTGCAATAGCTCCTCAGGAGCCGTGGGGTCCAGTGTTGGAACTGGCTAATACGGAACGGAACGTCAAAACAAACGGCCTGCCGGGGCCGCCCAAAAGTCGGGCGTGAGGGGCGCGTCCACTAATGGAACGCCTCTCGCTTCCCAGATCGAGGGCCACGTGGTCAGGAGAACCTCGTCCCTTCTGGTTGCCTTGCCGTCCCACCGTGAGCGCTGGTCAGGGTGTACTTCAAACTAAGCTTAAGTGTCAGGCATTAAGTTCCTCCTTGCCCTCGCAAGGGAAAGGCTAGGGTCAAGCTCTTCCAAATTTCCAAACACTAGAAATCGGACGTCTCAAATTAATTAATTAATTTGTAAATACATCTCAGTCACCCGCGACCTCTCCAGCGCGGGCGTCGAACCAGTTCATTCCCGGTGCGACCGGGCCGAGTATCGGCCCGACCGTGGCCGAAGCCGTTGATTCCGCCGTAGCACGCTAACGTGTAGGCTCGCGCGTCCCTGGTCCGCCGGGGCTCCGCGGGTGTCCTACCGTGCCTGGCGCCGCTATTCTCTCAAACTTCCGGGAGTATGTGCCGGTGCCCGGGGACGGATTTCGCTGTCTAAACATGGTAGCGCTAGGCCAGTGGGACCGCCGGGACCCACGTGCACTCACAAGTTGTTCTGCGCGTGGGCGGCAGTATCAGACCGGGGCGCTCAAACGCTCCCCGGCTAAAGTTCATCCTGAAGCGCCCACATTGTGCGGACAAACCCCACCAAGTTGAGGGCCACATGGTCAGGAGAACCTCGTCCCTTCTGGTCACACTGTGCCTATCGGCCGGCCTCAAAGACCGAAATTGTGTCGGTTGCCGATCCTTCGGGTTCGGAACTATGCCACCCTGAAAATCTTAGCTTTGTCGAGTGCCTTCAACTTCACCCGGGGGAAAGCTGCTGTTGTCTGTGGATCTGGCAAAGGTGGTGCCGGAGAGGTGACTTCGATCCAACCAATTGAGTGAAAGGGAGTGTTTCCGTGAATAGAGACAATGTTTAAATCTATATTGTCTCCAACAAACTGAGTGACTGCATTGTTTGTTTCCCCAACCTCCATAAAGACCACCTGATCATTACTTGACAATTCACTTTCACTGGCTGGCACTTTGGCTTTCAGCACTGATTGATCCTCAAGCGCAGCATCAACCGCAACCTCATCATTGATCTGTTCATCGGTTTCCTCCACAATGGTGTCAAGAGTGCCAGAAGTATCTGGAACATCATCTCCACTCCTACTATTAAGGAAGCAGTATTTGTAGTTTTGTGTCTCCGTGTAAGACTCAGTGTATCCCAGCTGGTGGAACTTGTTGAGCATCCATTTTGACCCAAATCTATGATCAAGTTGTATGGCAAGCCCCATTTGGTGTGGCAATACTCCAGACCGAGGTCGACAGGCCTTAATAAAATTCTGCCCCCAAACGGCAACTCTTTCGTCTGTCTTGACAATCGGTCTCAAGAACATCTGAAGGCTTGCAGGAACAAGTGTCAGCTGACTATCGATGTCAGTCATACTGTGTGTGGTGGGGTATGACTTTGGACCTAAATCAATCAAGGCAATATCATTGGATATGAACTTGAGTGCCGTCTTTATGATCTGAGTCTTCTCATCTCCATGGTCAAGATTAGCATGATGCACTTGCAGAATATTGTCGGTGCCATCTTTGAGACAGAGTACATCTGCCCTTCTTTCCTGTGTTGTGAAATACAAGGTGTCTTCGTATTTCTCTAGAAGTTTTATCTTTAGCCAATGCTTTGAATAAGAAAGGCTCTTCTCTGGTGACTGATCAAACTCCTGCAGCTTTTCATGGACTTGGTCCATGTTCATTACCCCATGCTCTAATTCTGAGTCTAACCATTCGCAGAATTCAATAAAAACTGCCTCTCGCTCCTCATCAATACTCCTCTGTCCTCTCTTCCTTTTTCCTTCCTCATCAGTCTTGGACAAACTGTCACCTCTCGCAAACATAAGTTTGCATCGCAAATGGTACAGTGTTTCTTCTGCTACCAAGTCGTTGATCCCTTCCAGGCGTCCAGTGACTTCAGTGCCCCAGTCATCCCCGCGACTCCGTGCTGTCTTCAGCAAGCTTGCCTTCAGTGTATCTGCAGTCAAATTATCTGGCACTCTGTATTTCTTTCTAGCTTGTGCTGGATTATTTTTGTAGAGCTGGGCTGGTTGGTTGCAAAGAATGCATACATCCTTATACAGGAGGTCAACTGACTGTGATCTTCTAGAACTGCAGCCAGTTGATGAACTGAACTCACAAGTAGTGCGTCTTCTCTTCAACTTTGATGACTCTTTCTCTGCCTTTGATGCTTGAGCTGACTTCTTGGTGGTTGCAACAAAGTTGTTGTACAGATCATTTTTACACTTCTGGTGGTACCTCAGTTTTCCTTCCTTTTGAGCCTCCTTCATACGTTCCACAACAGTAACATTTTCGACAGTTTCTGCTTGTTTCAATAAAGTTGAGTATCCCTTTGGAGTTGCCTGTATGAGCCTTTCAGCTGGTGTATCCGAGCGTGCACAGATGAAGCAATTGAGCACAGGTGGAGTAACGTCTTCATCCATATTGCTAGACTCCATGTCCTGCAAAGTAGAAAATGAGATATATTTAGAAATTATTTTTCCACAAAGGAGTGTCTGTGGTGAAATATAAATGTTAACAATCAACTCAGAATCATGAAAAACCCTTATTTGACCCCTCATAAGTTACTTAAGGGCCGATTTTAAAAAATAAAAATTCTCGAAAATAATTTTTCGGTACTGGAATTCAACAGCTTTTTTTCTGGGTTTCCCACAGGAGTTGACCTTCAACATTTTAACACATGTTATTACACACCTTTACAAACATATTGGTGAAGAAATTTTTTGGTAACAATTTAGTTAACAGATTTTCATATGTTTCCCTTACTATAAAGGCGCTTTTAATAACAAAATTCATGATAATGGCATATTTTTAATGTTATTACAAAACAATATTTATACCAATAATGTCCCACTTTCCCAAGGTGTTTTCCCTGCAGTGATAACGTGTATATAGCTTATAGTTATAATGGCGTTTGTGGGAGCAACGGCCTCGACAGGAAGTAAAAATGTTGGAACCCATCTGTGGATCGGTCCCATCGGCCGATGGGTCTGACCCGTTTGTGGATCCGCAGATGGGCGACCCATCTGTGGATCCGCAAACGGGTCAGACCCATCGCTGAGGGCCTCATAGAATCACATAGGGCCTCATAGAATCACACTGAGTGCCTCATAGAATCACATAATGCGTTATTGTGTTTATATAATTGACAATGCCCCGATTACGAAGCCACACCTTCATCTTTAGCTTTGGGGTGATTAAGGCATGCCAGGAATTGCTATATAAACAATGGAGAGCTGAGTCTGCCAGTGCCACCAGCGAAGTAGACCAGAAGTAGAAGTACACCAGCGAAGTAGCGAAGTAGACCAGACCAGAAGTAGACCAGTAGACCAGCGATGGGTCTGCATTGTCATTTCTCATGCATCCACAGATGGGTCGCCCATCTGCGGATCCGCAAACGGGTCAGACCCATTGGCCGATGGGACCGATCCACAGATGGGTTCCAACAAAAATACTAGTACCGACTGCAAAGCCGCAATGAGCCGGCGAAGCCAAAGCCTCTTGCCACTATTTTACCCATCACTATGGTATCAGTAGGTTAGGTAGTTGGTAGTAGGTAGGTGTAGTAGGTACCGTACCTGGTAAGACTTGGTAAAAGAGAAGAGCAGACAGTCCTCCCCAATACCTGCATACCTCTTGCCACTATTTTACCCATCACCATGGCATCAGTCGGTTAGGTAGTTGGTAGTAGGTAGGTAGGTAGTTGGTAGTAGGTAGGTGTAGTAGGTACCATACCTGGTAAGACTTGGTAAAAGAGAAGAGCAGACAGTCCTCCCCAATACCTGCATACAATAAATGTCACAAGAAGCTTAAGGAAGTAATGATACGATGTGCTAGCTTAAGGCCTATTTTAAGAAGTAGGAAAATTCTCAAGCTCAAACAGTGAAAAAAACGTGACCCATCACCAGGGACATCTACTGCAGCATATTCCCAAAAAGAAGACAATGGTGTCACATCCGATGGCTTTACTTGGTGCAACGTAAAAACCTCTCTCAAGTTACCACGGACTGTTGTCGAATCATGTTTCAGTGATGATAGCACTGGTGGAGGTTGTACCATTTTTCCTTTCATTTCGGTTCTTTTTCTTTCTCCGTAACAGACAACAGTGCCCAAAGCAATGACGATTTAGCTTAGGAAATTTGAGGATATGATGAGAACTATTTCGAGCAGTATATGGTTACGCGTGATTCGGTTGTTTTGCACCAACCTCGTTCCCGGCGTAGCAGACGTGTCGAGGGCGCTGGTAAGATGTCCTGTGTCGAGGGCGCTGATTGGCTGATTCAGTTCTCCGACGGCCACGAGATTTCTAAAAAATAATTTTTCGTCAATGTGAGAATATTTGATGCCGTTTTCACCGTCCGAAACGCGTAATAAGCTCGTAAAAAAATATTTTTTCAAATGCTCGAATCTCATTGGTCCTGGTGTTTGATGACGATTTTCGTTGAAGATAACGAGGTTGGTCTTAACGTATTTTAATTACTAATGAGAGGTTTCATTAGATTATGAATCAAAGAACGACGGGTGAAACAAACTCCTATTGAACTTTTTCGCAATTGTTTTATGCAAACTTCCGCATCCTGTCGATGGCACCCACCATTGAGCGCTTTCATTTTAGAAATATTTTTGCAAATGCTCGACTCTCATTGGGTCCGGTGTTTGGTGACGCGTTTTGTTGAAGATAACCAGGCCCGTGCGGGCCGATGTTGGTCTTAAATTATTTTATTAATACATCGGAGGTGCATAAGATTGTGAATCAAACGACGACGGGTGAAAGAAACTCCTAATGAACGTTTTAAATTTGTCATGCATACTTCCGCCTCCGCAAGATGGCTGCGCCCACTTCGCTTCGGATTCTCGAGCCAAGGCATAATCAGGTTTTCAACATAATACGTACTCGTTTATTGACAACACCGGCTTCGCCGGCTATTATACCCCACAAACACGTATGCTTAGCTTTTTTAACAGTTGCTAATGCTGTTTATAACACTAAATGAAGACATTTGGAGTAATCCCAACATCCGTGAAGTTAGGCTTACTTACAGAACTGAGCGAAGATCTACTGTACTCTATATATCCCACAAATTTTGGGTTAATAACATGACCCTTTCTGCCGCTACCGTGGCATTTTCCGTAGCAAACTTTTGAAACTCACTCCTGGTGGTTCATACGAAACTGAAAGGGAGAAGCTCGGGTTGTGCTCCTTTACCAAGCAGCTAGCTAGCACTTGCCAAGCCAGCCGTTCCTTAACGGTTTTGAATGGAGTGCTTGCTCAAATTCTTAAACCACTTGGCGATCTCTCCACAAGAAACTTGGTAAATTAACACACACCCAATGTTCTTGAGACCCGCCCATAGATCGACTGTAGTCTATATACCCCAAAGAGGAATTGACCCTTTCTGCCACTCCCAGAGTCTGCGGGTGTACTAGTCTCACAAACACCACAGTACAGTAACCTGATTAAGGGAATATCACAGCTCACTCTCTCTCCACTCACCATTGTGGACCAACATTGGCGAAGTTTGAGACTGTCCCCATCTACTTCTGCAAGAACTCTCCTCTCACCATTTACTCCATTCACATGTGATCACCTCCAAATTGAAGACCAACGCCATTGTTCTCACAGCATTCAATCCATACATACTGCTACACTACCGAGGACAAATTAAAGAAATTGTGCTATGACAAGCACTCTTGCTGGTTCACGCACAGTCTGCACTACCGGTGTGAAGTTCGATTCCAGATGAGCATCCTAATCTATCTATAATTCCAGTAATCTCTGTGTGTCTGTGTGTGTGTCTGTGTGTGTGTATGCGACCGCTGTTTCTCGACAACTACCGGTCCGATATACTTGAAACTTGCCAGGTATATTGCTGGGGACCCGAGGATGTGCCTTTTCAAGGTTTTAAATTAATCGGACAAGTAGTTACCGAGCTATGGCGATTTCTTTACCAAACTCCGCAAGCCGTTCGCTTTGGACCAAACCATTTCATGTAAATAGAGGGGGGGGATTGTCACCGTACTCGCAAGCCGTTCGCTTTGGACCAAACCATTTCATGTAAATAGAGGGGGGGGGGGGGATTGTCACCGTACTCGCAAGCCGTTCGCTTTGGACCAAACCATTTCATGTAAATAGAGGGGGGGGGGGGGGTTGTCACCGTACTCGCAAGCCGTCCGCTTTGGCTTTGCGAATGGACCAAACCATTTCATGTAAATAGAGGGGGGGGGGGGGATATAATTTTAGATATATATATAGTACGGGCATGCCCTAGTATCATAAAACCCATGGCTTTTGGATTCATTGATATGCATCCTGCAGTCGGGCATAGTAAAACTTGCATGAATTACCAAGAATGACCGCACTGTGGTCACAACCTGCGACAAAATCCAGCAATGGGCCGTTTGGGATACGCACATTTAAAACATTCTTAAAAGACGAACAGCTTGATTGGGAAGCACATTTAATGTGCTGGTAAAAGATTAACTCAACACCTCTCATCCATGACAGCCTCCACCACGGATATATCAGAACGAGCTGATTCATCACACGGCCATGGATTGTTTAACCCCAGTATGGAGCCATTCAAAAATACGTAACGTTATTTTTTTAAGGGAGGTGCAAACCATCCGTGCTGACAGGCTTGCCTAAACCTTTCTAGTCATTTTTATTCGACATTAAATTCATTTTTTGGGGTCCCTCAATTTGCAACGATGAGAATTCTGAGCAGAAACGGAAATTTGACCATGCCTTAGCAGTTTCTTCCAGCGAAGCAGCGAAGTCTGATCTCAAGGAAATTTTCACCCACGCCACAATCGCCATGAGCAAATGTTTTTCCAATTTCTTTAGAGAATGTGAAGGGTATAAAGCACACGAAAACAACGTTTTGAGAATTTCACAGAAAATCCTATGAAGGAAAACAACTTAAAACTAGCACCAGTAGACTCTCGCCAATGATCGTATATGTAAGCACATGTAGCAAGCTTTTGTAGAAACCTCGACCGGAAGTACATCTAAGGAAAAAAATCAGCAATGTAAATTTATTCAAGCATGAACAATGCCACCGGTGGCTGCAATCTGGCTATTTAAGATAGACTCAATTTTTGATACTTTCTCAAAACTAGTGGGCCTGATGTTCCTCGAAAAATGTGGTCTTCACCTTTATTTTGCAGTGGGAACCATTATTAACAATTAAAGAAAAAACTTTATGATTTAGAATAAAAAACATGATTCTTTACCAGAGTTCTATGTCCTCCCTAATCTTGGCCAAGGCAGGAATCTAAAATCTGGAAATATTATTCAGCCATTTTTTATTTTTTTTTATTTTTGCATTTCAGCTCTTAAAGTGAATATTTACTTTGGCCTGTAAGTTGAATGCTAAAGTTTTGCTTTTGGGGCTTTGATCAAACAAAATGATGTGGGAAAATGGTAATTCAACTTTTGATCAAACAAACACTATTTTTTTTTTTTTACAAGATCGAGGCTCGTGAAGAGCACATTAATCACAAAAAAAACGGACACATAAAACATATAATAATGGGGAGCGGTAGACAAGATGGGGAGCGAGAGGGAAGGACACAAACACAACATTTGAGAGCAGGGACATCGGGAGATCTGTGGGAGAGAGAAGGCTTGGGGGGAGGAGGCGTGGGAAATTTGGGATATGTATAAAACACTCTCTTTACCTCCGCCAACGAAGGTGGAAGAAGGTTATATTTTCAACTCTGTCTGTATGTTTGTTTGCTTCTTTGTGAACAGAATATCTAAAAAAGTTATAGACGCATTTGGATGAAACTTGGTGGACAGGTTGGGTGTGTGTGAGAAGAAAGACGTTATTCAATTAGGATGAAGATCCAAATTTGGATCTAATTAGGATGAAGATCCAGAGATTTTTACAGTGATTCTTCACCATTGAGTAATAGTGCCAAAAACGATACACAGCAAGATATTTCAAAAAGTTATGGCACAATTATGGCAAAACTCGGTAGATGCGTTGGTTCGGTGACAAGAACAAGCCAATTCCATTTTGGTTCAGGTCTGTGTACAGATCTGGCCTATCAGTGGGATCCAAAACGTAAACTTCTCAGCCTGAGGGAGGTATGTTCTCTAGCGAGTGTCGTTCTTGTCTGTCATGTGATTGAAAACTTTTGTCTCGATTAATTAAATTAACATATCACAAGTAAAAAATTTCATCCGCATCTTTCTCTGTTTTATACGAATTACTCTTTAATAACAGGCAAAAAAGCCATCTTCATGGGGTACGATTCAAACACAACAAATGTATGTAATAATAACAGTGCACGTAATAAATATGAGTTGATGTACAGGTGAAATAATTCCCAACTCCTTGACACAAATTGAGCAGAACCCCAACAAGACTTGCGATCCGCAATTAAACCTAAACATGAAACCATATAACACAAACTTAACTGAATTATGGCTCCAAGCCTTTTACAAGATAGACACCGGGAATGCAGGAATGGTAGGTACCAGTAAAATAATATTGAGACCTCCCAGGTTTTCAGTCCTGGCTCCAAGACTAGTCTGACTGATGGGAGCTCAGAGCACCTTTATCCCTATGGGCCTCCCAGGTTATACTTGTATCTCAGGTTCCCAGACAGACGTGAAGGTTAGCGTAAAGGCAGACGTTAAGTCATATCTGCTAACTCTTTCATATAAATAAAAATTATTTCTTTAAATAATATCATTTTTTGCCTACTGCTGACTAAAAGTGAAAACATTCTATTTTGGAGGAATTTTGCTTCAATGTAGGGATACCATGCACGGAAAGGGCTAAACCAATGACTGCTGGTTGTTTATTCCCCCACTTGAACTCAATCCCAGAACTAGATAGTATTCATAGAATACTTACCCTGTGCAATCAACTTGGTGTGAGCCAACTCTTCTGTTTTTGAACTTTTCTGTTTTTTTGATCCAATATGGCTGCCAGACCACGTGAGTGATGACATCATCAAATTATATTCTCTTACTAATTGTTGCATAGATCATGCTCAATAAATTTCAAACTGATCAGACTAAGTGTTGTCCCTGTCGAATTATGACGTCATAATTATGGCACCAATGACGTCATTGTTAACAGCACCTATTTCCCATATGGAGTTATTTACAATGAGCCACGTTTCAATTTTTTCCATAGAGCGGTTTTGGAGATATAGAGGTGCAACGTTTTTCGGTTTTTCCAAGATGGCGCCTGTAACACGTGACCTATGACGTCATAATAATCATTAAAATATTCCACAGGAGGAGGACCTCCTATGGTGAAAATTTCGTGTCAATCGGATCAAGAATTGCAGACAAAAAAAAAATTCATACTGATCGAATCAAGCGTTGTACTTGTTGAATTATGACGTCATAATTAAAGTACCAATGGCAACATCATTAACATATCTTATTCTCCAAGTGGAGTACTTGACAATGAGCCATGCTTCAGTTTTTTTCATGGAGCAGTTTTGGAGATAGAGGTGCAACCTTTTTTCGATTTTTCCAAGATGGCGCCTGTACCACGTGACATATGACGTCATAATTGTCATTTTAAAAATTCCACAGTAGGAGCCGCTCATATTCTGAAAATTTCGTGCCAATCGGACTAACAGTTGCAGAGGAATTTTTTTTTTCATACTGATCAGATCAAGTGTTGTACTTGTCGAATTATGACGTCATAATTAAGGCACCGATGACATCATCATCAACATATCTTTTTCGCCATGGTGAGTACTTGACAATGAGCCAAGTTTTCATTTTTTCCATGGAGTGGTTTCAGAGATATAGAGGTGTAACGTTTTTCCTAGATGGCGCCTGTACCACATGTCCTATGACGTCATAATAATCATTAAAAAATTCTACAGGAGGAGGCCCTTCTATGGTGAAAATTTCATGTCAATCAGACCAACAGTTGCCGAGAAAATGAACTTTTAAAATGCAGACACATCACACGTACGGCACACACACGTACGTACGTACCTGAATGCTTAACCCCGCTTTTCGCTTTACGAGCGCAGGGTAAATATGCACAAGGGCTTTTGGCATTTTATGAAAGGGTGAAGAGTAGCAAATGCCTACCTCAGTACAATTTCGCATTTTCTGTATTTATTTATGAGGACAGTTCAAATTTCACCAGGATGGAGGAATTTTGCATTCATAGTGTTGCCAACCAAACGTCATAACCACTTGTTTCCTCCTTCAATGCATGTGCTGAAAATCAAGATGGTGGGAAGTGAGATTGCAAAGATGGCGGAGCGTGAATTAGTTATCAAATTAATGGTAAATGAAAGCATCAAACATAACCCTAACCCTAACCCTCCCGGACCTCATGCGCGGCCTGGTCTCTCCAGGCTCACTTCCCCCCCCCCCCCCCCCCCGTCAGTATTTTGTGAATATAAGTTGTTTCCTTCATAGTATTTGCTTGTTTCTTTGATTTTCTTTTCTCCCCCCTACCTCTCACGAACATCTTACCCTTTGTCCAACGTTTTTAAAAACAAAACAAACAAATAAACAAAACAAACAAAAAATTATATATTAATTCTTTCTCTCCTCCCGGACGCGTGCTTGTTCGCTCTCCTCCTCGTCTCGACTTGTGCCCCGCCCCCTATATCTCGTTTTCTTCCACCTCTGCTCCTTCTTTCTCAAATCCACGTCCCACTTAGAGACTTTTCCCAGATTATTTTTCATGGTTTTGTTTAAATATTATTTAAATATGTTTAAACCGCAGCCATGATGCTGACGCCGCCCTCCCCCCCACCGCCCCCCCTTTCCCAGTGTGTACCCTGGATTAGAATAGGTACACCGTATCCCTGCGTGTCGTAAGAGACGACTAAGAGGGTTGGCGTCAGGAAGGGCATCTGGCCATAAAAACATTGCCTCAAAAAGAGAACCATGACAATTACAACTACATATGGGCAGGGTACAGCCCGAAGTGGAGATCGGTTTCTGAGGTTTGGGACATGGAATGTAGAGACAATGACAGGGAGATCAGTAGAAGTGGTGGAAGTATTGATCAGAAGAAGAGTGGACATATGTTGTGTGCAAGAGACGAGATGGAAGGGAAGTGGTGTGAGAATGGTGAAGGGTAGGCAGGGACAGAAATACAAGTTTATGTGGCAAGGGTGCCTGGAGGGCGTGAATGGTGTTGGTGTCATGTTTTCTGAGGAGTTTGTAGACTGTGTGGTGAGTGTGACTAGAGTGAGTGATAGGTTGATGATGGTGAAAATGATGATTGGAAAGCTCTTGGTGAACGTTATCTCGGGATATGCTCCGCAGGTTGGTCGAAGCGATGAAGAGAAGGACAAGTTCTGGTGTGCGGTAGAGAAGCTGATGGAAAACGTGAAAGATGAGGAAGTTGTTGTGGTAGGAGGAGACCTAAATGGACATGTGGGAAGGAGTATGGATGGTTTTGAGGGAGTTAATGGGGGTTACGGATATGGTGTGAGAAATGGAGAAGGTGAAAGGATTTTGGAGTTTGCTGATGGAGCTGAATTGTTGATTTGTAAAACTCAGTTCCAGAAAGAGGATAATAAGCTTGTTACATACACGTCAGGTGGGTTGACGACAACCGTTGACTACCTGATGGTGCGTAGGCGAGATAGGGGGCACGTCCGGGACACAAAGGTGATCCCGGGGGAGGAGGCTGTTTCACAGCACCACTTGGTTATCTGCGACATAAGGGTGAAAGGTGCGAGGAGAGCTCGGCAGGTGAAGTACCAACCGAGAATGAAGGTGTGGAGGTTGAAAGAGGTGACAGTAAGGGAGGCATTAAAAGAGAGGCTGAGTAGGGTAGAGGATGATGTGGTTGAGCTTGAAAGTGGTTGGAGGTCAATGAAAGCTAGTCTGTTGGGAGCCGTTGGTGAGGTATGTGGATGGACAAAAGGACCACCAAGGCACTCGGAAACATGGTGGTGGGATGATGAAGTTGGAAAGAGGATTGACGAGAAGAGGAAGAAGTTCAAGGAGTGGCAGAAGGTGAAGGGTACGGGAGCAGAAACAGCAGAGCATGAAATTTATAAGGCAGCCAAGAAGGCTGAAAAGAAAGAGGTAGCAAAGGTGCAGGAGGCATGTAGGAAAATGTTCGGAGAACGCTTGGATTCGGAAGAGGGTCAGAGAGCAGTATTCAGGATTGCAAAGCAGATAGCGAAAGAGAGGTGTGATGTGATGGGGGTGAGTTGCTTGAAGGATGAAGTGGGACAAATCGTTGTGCACCCAGATGGAATTAAAGGAAGATGGAAAAGATATATGGAAATGCTGTTGAATACAGAGAATGAATGGGATGGCAACATAGAGAGTAACCAGTTTTAGGACCGGCAGAGAAGATAACTGAGAAGGAAGTTGAGGTAGCGATAAAAGCAATGAAGAGTAGAAAAGCGGGAGGGCCCACGGGAGTTGTGGGAGATATGTTGAAGGCAGCAGGAAGTTGGGGTGTGAAGAGAATGACAGAGATCTGTAATCTGGTGGTGAAAGAAGGCCGCATTCCAGTGGATTGGGAACTGAGTACCCTCGTCCCTCTATACAAGGGGAAAGGTGACCCCCCGGAGTGTGGCTCGTATCGAGCGATAAAGTTATTGGAGCATGGAATGAAGGTATTGGAAAGGGTGTTGGAGAGGAGGATAAGGAAGAAAGTGAAGATCGACGAAATGCAGTTTGTATCTATGCCAGGAAGAGGAACGACAGACGCGCTTTTAATTGTGAGGCAGTTGCAGGAGAAGTACATGGAGAAGAGGAAGAAGTTGTTTCTTGGGTTTGTTGATCTGGAGAAAGCATTCGATAGGGTGCCACGCAAAGTATTGACATGGGCATTGAGGAAGTTAGGAGTGGAGGAATGGTTGATCAGATAAGTGATGGCAATGTACAAAAGAGCGCGCACAGCTGTATGGATGAAAGACGGGAACAGTGGTGAGTTTGAGGTGAAGGTGGGAGTGCATCAGGGGTCGGTACTAAGTCCACTACTATTTGTAGCTGTGATGGAGGTGCTGGCTCAGAACGTAAAGGAGGATTTACCGTGGGAGTTGTTGTATGCAGATGATCTGGTGTTGATTGTGGAAAGTATGGATGGACTGAAGGAAAAGATGAACAAGTGGAAGGAATGTATGGAAACAAAAGGTCTGAAGGTGAATATCGGAAAGACGAATGTGATGGCAAGTGGTAAAGCATGTGGTGAGGTGGAAAGAACTGGGAAGTGCCCTGTGCTTTGTGTAGGAAGGGTGTCGGAGTGAACTCCATTCAATGTACAATGTGCGCTGAGTGGGTTCATCAAAAATGTAGTGGTCTGATAGGGTCATTTACCAGTGTGGCAGCTACATTCAAATGTAAGGTGTGCACAGAGGGAGCTGCAGATGGAGGAAATGTTGAGTTGGATCTTGGAGACGGCGTGAAGTTGGAAGGTGTGAAAACATTGTGCTACCTCGGAGACATGCTGAATGGAGAAGGTGGATCAGACTCGGCAACGGTTGCTAGAGTGAGATGTGCATGGAAGAAGTTTCGGGAACTGAGTGGCGTGCTGATGAGGAGGGGAGTGTCGTTGAAGCTGAAGGGAAAGGTGTATGCTGCATGTGTGAGAAGTGTTATGATTTATGGGAGCGAGACATGGGTAATGAACGTAGAGCAGCAACGAAGGTTGGAAAGGGTGGAAATGCGAATGGTTCGACGGATGTGCGGAGTATCGTTGAGAGAGAGGAAGACAAATGATGAATTGCGAAAGATGATGGGAATAGAGCCTGTGATTGATGCTGTGAAGGGGAACAGGTTGAGATGGTTTGGTCATGTGTTGAGGAAGGATGAAAGTGACTGGTTGAGAAGAGTGATGGAAATGAATGTAGAAGGAAGTAGAGGACGGGGAAGACCGAGAAAGACTTGGCTAAAAATGGTGGAAGAAGAAATGCGGGCAAGGGGGTTAACAAGGAGAGATGCAGAAAATAGGGCAAAATGGAGAAGATTGTCATGGGGACCGCAAGGTTAACCCCCGCTCTAGCAGGGAAAATGGCCTTTAAAATGCATGTTGTGTGTTGTTGTATAATGTCACAAAAATAGTGATGTCATTTGGCCAGTTGGTGATGTCATCAAATTGCATTCCCTCCTTCATTTTGTCAAAAAAATAGTGATGTCATTTGGCCAGTCGATGATGTCATTACATTGCATTCCTTCCTTCATGACGTCAAAAAAATGTTCATTTTGCCAGTTGGTTATGTCATCACATTGCATTCCCTCCTCCATGATGCCACAAAAATAATGATGTCATTTGGCGTAATTAGTACGTCATTTGGTGCTGGTGTAATTGTCGCTGTTTTTGTAATATCCCCTCGGTTTGGCATTTCACAAGTTGGGTCCCATGTAATGTGTTATGCTGGCAGGGTATCCCAAAAACCTCCTTTTCCTGCTGAACATTGGGCTCGCCATGTCGTCTGATACTCAATGCATGAGCTATGTCATGGTATTGCTGCTAAAACCCAAAAGAGCCTTAATTAAGGAGTAACACATCCCCATGGTAGAACAAAATAAAACATGGTTTTTCTTGAAAAGAAATCTATAAACCATTCACAAAGGTTGGTTATGATTATTCCATTTTGTGACAAGGTATTCCACAGACGTGCTTCCATAACTACCCATATAACCAATTATCAATTTTTCAGATGTGGAGCACATGATTCATAACTGTTGAAATTTCATGAACAATTGAAGTTATTGATTGGAAACAATGAAAAGTCATATAATACGTTATCATAGCCGAGAATATTTCTGACAATTGAAATCACAATTTATTGTTTTCTCCCTAAGATTTATAACTAAATCTTGTCTTTTGGACTGGCTATTGTACGTAGGCTCTCATTACATCACATTTTCCTTTGACATCATATTAAGTTGCATCATCATTTTCATCCACTGATGTTGGAGTGTTTGGACAGTCTGTGCAATAATACGATTTCCCCATTCCATTTTGTTCCCTGCATTCTGCTCTAGCTCTTCCAGAAGCATCGATCATGTGTACAAAAGGATACCTGCCAGCATTTCCGTGAAATTCTGCAGTCCTTGTACCTGCAGTAGAGGTGAGTGATAACTCTCACTTGTATTGGGGCGCATTATTTTTCCTACATTTTTAGCTCCAATGTTTCATCCTCACCTTTAGTCCATCCTTGTCCGACAGGATGCTTCAGTTCAGGAAGTGATACAGTGCATGACTTTGGCACCAGGTTGAGGTCTGGAACATTGCCCTCAAGACGTGTGAATTGAATGCATCTTAAGTTGGTGTATGTTGTATGAATGCAACATATATGAATGTATGAATGCAGAGCATGTATGGTGTATGAATGCAGAGCATGTATGTTGTTACCTCCGCCACCGAAGGTGGATGGAGGTTATGTTTTCACTCCTGTCTGTTGGTTACGTGCCGGAAAAGATTCCGGCAAGTATGTTGATCGGTTGGTCTGTCTGTCTGTCTGTCTGTCTGTCTGTTTGCAGTACTATGTCTACACCGTTGCACGTAGAATCGCCAAACTTTACACACATATTTGTCTTGACCTGGAATAGACTGTGCCCAATTGATGATGTCATCAGTCACGTGGTTCGGCCGCCATCTTGGAAAAACCGAAAAACTTTGCACCTCTATATCTCCGAAAGTGCAGAATAGGAAAAATTGAGACATGGCTCATTGTAAAGAACTCTCCATGAGCAATAAAATGTGTTAATGATGATGTCATCAGTCACGTGGTTCGGCCGCCATCTTGGAAAAACCAAAAACATTTGCACCTCTATATCTGAAAGCGCTGTATAGAAAAAATTGAGACATGGCTCATTGTAAAGAACTATCCATGTGGAATAACATCTGTTAATGATGATGTCATAGGTGCATCTATTATGACGTCATAATTTGACAAGTACAAAACTTCATTCGATCAAGATGAAATTTACTGAGCATCATCTAGTAATAAATTAGTGAAGGAAAAAAAAATAACGATGACGTCATCGGTCACGTGGTTCGGCCGCCATATTTGTTTTAACACAAAAGCTTTAAAAATCACCGAAAATACATGCTGGTGAGGGTTTACAATCTCTGATTGCTCTTTCTTGTTTGTAATGTATCATATGTACAAAGCTCTATCTTAAAACTGACACAATCACTCACTCACTCACTCACTCACTCACTCGCTGAGATAAATGTTCCATGATTTAGAAGGGGAAAATTGTAATTCCGCATACTGATGTAAATCAATGCCACAATTCGAGCAAATAAAAATCAGAAAGCTGTCAGTAAATGTACATAAACGAAAATATGCAAAAACAAAAGTCAGCTGGTTAAGCCTCGCACCCACGTGATCAAAAACAATGCATGCCATGTGACCCGACAATGATGTGCCACGTGATGTGCCATTTGAGAAGTGTCTTTGGGTTTCTGTCAATTACAGACGATGTACAGTAGTATAAAGTAATAAATATTTATTGTTTACAGTGTACAGTGATGTGTGTTGTCGTGCACATTCTAGGTATTCCATGTTTACACATGCATTCAGTCATCTGTGTAAGGCACCCTGGATATAACAAACATCCATAACATATGTTGCAGTCAATGCATATTTACCCTGTATTCATGATCCACATTGCTGGAAAACCCGGATACAAAGATTGCTTTGTTCAAGCAATTTGAACACAAACATGGAACTTATAAACAGGGTAATTAAATTTTTTCCAGCAAGTTAAAGCCCTACGTTTGAAATTGTCGAAATACAGATGAGATCGCCAAAATATATCAACAACATCAAAACAGGGGGAGGAGGGGAGGGGGAGGAGGGGATGGGGGAGGGGTAGGGGGTAGGGGGAGGGGGGAGGGGAGGGGGAGGGGGAGGGGGGAGGGCAAGGGGGAGGGGGAAAAGGGAGGGGGTAGGGTGGAGGGGGGAGGGAAGGGGAGGGCCAGTCAACAATGACACTGCAGTTCTCATGGTCGGAGAGCAGCACAACAATCGCGACATCGTCCTGCATCTTCGCAACAGCACGAAGCGGCTTTTGGAGACTCACCGATCCTGTGACACCCTCCAGGACCGGCGTTGCCGGGCGGGGGAAGGGAGACCAGTACATTCCCAACCCGTACATTCGCCCTCTCGACTCAAGCTCACTCGGACAAAAGCCTCGCACAAATTACACCGTGAAGGCCCAATGGCCATGTCTATGCCACAAATCAAGTACGTGAGCGAGTCGGGCGCACTGAATTGAAAATATATAGAACGCTCATACTCCGTGAAAAGTGAAGCCGCCGTGTCGCCATCTTGGTAAGCATGACTCGACCAACTCGCTTCGCGGATCTCGTTTGTTTTGAACGTGTCCCAGATTTTAAAAGCCAGACAACTGTTAACTGCTCCAATCGGTTACGGAAGGGTTGTGGAAAGACGTTTCACAGCTGTTTCAAAGATGGTCTGGCGGAGGGGATGGAACATCACGTGATCGCTCTGAGCGAATCAGCGCGCTGCTCTGCCACCGCCTCAGATTCCATGCATAATATTCCTCGCTGAAATGCACTGAGGTAAAATTATGGTAAAAAAATATTATGAAATATTTTTTTTTAGGTCGGCCATGTTCTTCCCAGGCTCAATGGCCATGTCTATGCCAAATATCAAGCACATGAGCCTCTCCGTTTAGGTGTCTATCGGTAACATATTACACACACACACACACACACACACACACAAACTGTGTTTTATATATGTAGATATATATTGTTGCGGATCTCTAACGTCGGCCTTCTTCCCCTTAAGAAGGGGGGATTAATCCCCTCGTTTGTTACTGACCTACGTGATCCCGGGGGTATGACGCCACGCCCGGTCGGCGCTGGGTAGGGTAGTAGGCCCAAACGTCCTATGACCTAATTACCAGCGCTTCCCGGCACGCGAGGAAATACTCCCCCGCTCACGGCCGCAGCGTAATGGATTGGATGTTTGCGCCGAGTGAAGCGAACTGCGGCGTGAGCCGTTTACCAAGACTAGACCCGATTCGTAACGTTGGCCAAATCGTGCCACAGGTTTTCAATGGGGAAAAGACAAAGACGACGGATGTGAAGAAGAAGAAGAAGAAGACAAAAGGTAGGAAATACGAATATGATTTATTACTACTATTTACAACCAAAAGAAACCAAGGAAGAAGAAAGGATAATAAAATAATGGCAGAAAGAGGGATGGACCAGAAGGACACAGTGAAACTCTAGCTTAACTAAACAGGCTTAACTTATACCCCAGGACAAGACACACAGAACAAACTCACGTACACAGAAGGATGGAATGGCAGGAATGAAGGACTGGAAGGAGAGAGGAAGGTTCAGCTGGGGCAGATGGTTCGGGCTTGATCCCGCACGGGACGTCGGGCTGGACCTCGACGGCCACAGATGCCACCGATCCTGGTTCCCTGCGGGTAACGAGTCGAAGCTGCCTGGTGGAGGGTCTGGCGTGACGGGTTCTCTCTCTCTGCTCTGCCGTTTCTCTGACACAACTCTCAGGACTCTTTATGCTTGCTCTCTGGACTCCTCTCTCTTGAACTTCTTCTTGAACTCGCTCTCTGGACTCCTCCCTCTTGAACTTCTTCTCTGGACTCCTCTCTCTCTTGAACTCCTTGAACGCAACTCTCTTGCAATGGCTTCCGCGCGCGTTTATATATCGCCTCGGGCAATCAAGCCGCCGGCCTCCAGGACACGCCCATCGGTGAGCTCGCCTCGGCCCTGATTGGTCGCGAGGGCTCACCGATCCCGCCCTTAGAGGAGGCGTTGACAAGGCCATGCCTTGTTCCCGGCGCTGGGCCGACTCCTCCCACCTTCTGCTCCGAGATGACCTCGTGGTTAATGGAGTTTGGGGTGATTCGAGCGAGCTCCAGGCAAAGGGCAGCGAACGCTGCCGGCAATTGCGTTTTGGGGGCAATTGAAAGGGGATTCTACCTTATTTGAATTCGGTGCAATGGAGTGTTAACTAGTGGGAAGACAGAACCTTAACCTAATACACATAATAAAGAGATAACTACTGAACAAGGAGGAAATCTATGATATTTGCTACGTGATTGTATATGGAATAACTACGGGCACGACCTTTGACCTTTACACACCAAATGGAGGAAGGAGGGTGATCTTTTACAACAACAATAAAAAAACACAATTCTCAAATCCATAACACTGCACCCTCCTCCTCTTAGGCACGTCCCGGACCTATTACTTTTACCTTTAGTGTGGCACGTAGGTGTAGTTCCCTCTACATTTAACCTGACCCTGAGTGTGACAGTTTTAAAACATAAATAAATATGTCCCGCTGCTCCATAGCACCCTGCCTAACAGACTCACGCCCACAGCTAACCGAATTGCGGAATTGGCTTCAAACTACAACATGAACGATGGGGGAGCATTATTTACAGTTACTCTACTTGTATTTACAAAACACAACCCAGGACCTGTGATTGTTCTTTTGGGGGGGGGGGGGGGGGAGACAGCCTGTGCTGCATCGACGCACCGAGAAAGCACCAAAACGCACCAAAGCACCATCAAGCACCAATCGGTGCACAGTCACCACAGTTCATAATAAAAATAAACAAACCCCTGGTGCTGGTCTTCCTCTCCGGCTCCCTCTGCTGGCCATTGGTATTCTTCCAGTTGTTGTCTTCTTCTTTGCTGGCGGCCTATTTGGTGGAAATAAAACTTGCACAAAACGTGTCCATTGTTGTTATTTATGGCCCACAGGGCCGACTAGGGGTGGTTCACCTGTGTGGCATAGGTGCCATGTTACCCAGGTCAGCCAGCAAGATCTCGGGCCATCATGGCCGGTTCCAGCAGAGGGGCCATGCCCCAACCCATGGGGTCCATCAGTGGTGCTCAGCCACAGACATGTGGTCCATAAGGAGGTGCATCGATGCAGACAGCTGGTTGCGGGAGTTTCTGGCACACAATGGCGGACTCCCGCACGCTCCCCTCGGCGCCCAGTGGCGCACAGTCCTCGGGTGGGAGACAAGGGGGGGGAAGAAGACAGGTGAGCGAGGGGTAAGGTCACAAGTGTACACATCAACAAGGCAATGCAAGACGAGGTGCGTACGGAGAGCGAAGTGAGAAAGCTCGTCCCTACCGTACATCACCCTTCTTGTTACCTACACTACCCTTGCCCTTAACCCATATGTACACAAATCTACACATTTACAAATTCGTCACTACTGTCACGCCTTCCCCATATTCCCCCATACCAAATTCGTCACCACAATCCCTCTAATTAAAAATTTGCCATCATCCAATTCATCATCAATCCTCATAAGGAGGGAGAGATGGAACAACAAAGCACAATGTCATGCCCACGTCATGATGCGTCTCACAATCCAAAAATTTGCACAACAAAATAATAAACACATGGCATGGTGTGGAGTCCTGTCACCTCAGGTGAGTGGATGTAGATGGCGCGAGGAGACTTCAATCCTAACTTCCTTCTAAATGACTTTAACCACTTTACACTACCCGGGGTCTTTCCCTGCCAATCCATTGGCCAACTTACACTCTATGCGGCTTTAAGAACCCAATTCCCATTGACCAAACTGTGGTGCTGCATCAATTTGGGGTCTCACTCCCCCGATTCAACTCCCTTTGCCCTTGCACAATTTCAGGACTGGGTCATGTGGCTCTCCCAGCAGGTCTACCCACCTGCACACCTCCACCACTGTAGTTTCCTCCGAGCTTACCTGCTCCTCACCCTAACCTATCTAACTGGGGAAGGCCCTCTGGCGCTCTCCCCACTCTGTGCCCTCTCTGGCACTGGGCTACCCGGGTCCGTCCTCCGGATCCTCGGGCCCCATCCACAACTCTACCGGCTCCCAGAGCCCACCTGCGGCCTCACCTGGCCGACATCCTAACAGTGGCGGAGTGCTCAACCAACTACACACACTAACAGGCTACACGCCCAGCCATTTCCACAACACTAATGCACCCATCCAACCATCATTCTTCCACCACGCACCACAGATGCCAATATCCAACCACAATTTACCTACTCCCTCTACCTAACTCTTACACTACCCTCCCCGGGTATTCGTGATGGGGTCCATCCTCCCCATACACACCTTCGCACCATCCACTCCACTCCATAGTTTCCACCATACTCACTCCACAACCATCCATTCCCCACTCCATATATTTCATACTCCATATATTCCACACAACCATTCTCCATTCACCTGTAGTTGCACACCTGTGCAATCACTCCTACTGGTGCTTCCTGCACCCTTCTTCCTCCCAGGACCATTCATTCAATACAATACAACGCACAACCACAATTGTTCCTCATACACTTTTCACAATACACTTCCGATTCTCGAACACAAGGCATCATCTAAGCTACCTGGTTTCCTGCTAACACTCGCACTTCCCCGTCGCCCCTTACATTATTGCGCTCCCTCGTCATTATCATCCATTATAACCTCTCTATGTCCCCGACTACCTGTCCAATGTTGCTACCTAACCTTACCGTTACCTATGGTCATCTCTAGATCCCTACCATTTTATCCTAACCCTCCCAGGCTAGTTTTCACTGCCAAACCCCATAAACCTATTGCTCCTTTGCCCCCTTCTGTGAGGGATGGCAGAGTTGCCATCCCACCACATCGGGCATCTCTCACTACCAATTTGGCCCATCCAATTTCAGCCAATCAAAAATTTGCCAATCATCTGCCAATCATTCTACCAATCATCAATCTGCCAATCATCAAATTTTGCTTTTCCATTTCGGGTCCAAAACACTATCATCATCACACGTCTACTCACTTGAGCCTCTCAGTGCGCCAGTTCATCTCCAAAGCTCGGCTTCGCAAAGCCGAGCAATGAATGCGGGTTGTTCGGTGCCGGCGGTTGGATCCGTCCGGCATTCGGTGCAGGGAAGGAGGTTTATTCGGGCCGAGATTCCAAGGTCCACCTCGGAGTGGAGCCGTCCGGTCTCCCGCCTGATGACCCGATCTCGCCCTGCCGGAACGCTGCAACCAAAAGGGGTCGCCGTCCCGACCCTTCTTACCGGGCCGCCCGTTCCGCCTAGCGGAGCACGGACGCGGCCATTCAGAGGGCGGCCCGGCGTGGATCGCGTACGGCGGTTCTTTCGAAACCGCCGTGGTTACGATCCCCGCTGGTTCCCGTGGCACGCGAGGCCCGGCATGCAACGAGGGCTCGCTTCAGCTACAGGTCGATCTAACCGCTAACCCAGTTACCGTCGATGCTTCACCTGCAGGCTCACACGCATACGCGACCCCTTTCATCCTCACCGAGCTCGGTGCTCCAACGCCGCCCGTACACCCCGCGTACTTCGTTATTGCACTTGTTCTTTCGCTCACAGACTTCGTCACACACCTAACCACCGCACACCTAAGCACACACTCGTCGTTCGCACACCTTATCAACACACCTCTTCGCGCCCCCTCCTCGGTCACATCCCCGGTGACAACCACGGGTGTGCACTCACTTGCACACCCAATTACGTGCTTCACCACTACCTCCAGTGTGCATTCCCATACAGGCTCGACCATTCCAGGTGTGCATCCTTCCATTCCAGGTGTACATCCTCTCTCACCTGCCACAACCAACTCGTGCTCCGTGTCACTCCCACTACTCTCACCACCACATTCGGTCGCGCATTCACCCTTACTCCCGACAGCGCACTCCGTAATCATGCACTCCTCTGTTACACACCTTTCTCGCGCATCCTCTTGCACACACTCTCCCGTTACGTCCTCCGTAACACTCACCACAGGTGTGCACTCTTCCGTTACATCCTCTGTAACACTCCCCACTACGCGCTTCCATGTGCCCCCCCGCACTTGCGCTACGACCAACTCACTCTCGACAGCACAATCATTCCTCGGCGCGCACTTTTTCCTCACACACCCCATAGTCGGACATCCTCGGACACTTCCTCCTTCACACTCTGTACCTGTCGCACACTTCACCAGCGGCCTCTCACAAACACCCGGGTCCAAACCAACCCCCAAGCCGACTGAATCTCCCCTCACACCATATACATTTCCGAGTATAACACCACTCACCTCGGCACCTCGTCTCCACACCTCCTCCGCCACCTGCAAACTCTTTATTTGGTGAGCAAGCACACCATCACGATTTGAGCACCGACCTTGCACATATTCCATCACCTCCTCCTTTATCTCCTTCTTAGTTTCCCTCCGCCTCTTCTTAATTTCACTTATCCCCTCTTCCACATCCTCTAACTTTTGCTTCACCTCTTTTATTTCCCGGTGCGTCTCCTCAATTTCGTCCTCTAAGGCCACCTTGACCGTTTCTATGTGCGTCCTCACCTCCCGGTCCTTCGTCTCCATTTCCTCTGTCACCTCGTCCAACCTCGTTGTCAGTCCCTCACGTACCATCTGACATT
Organism: Myxine glutinosa; assembly: GCF_964187855.1. Classification (NCBI taxonomy): domain Eukaryota; kingdom Metazoa; phylum Chordata; class Myxini; order Myxiniformes; family Myxinidae; genus Myxine; species Myxine glutinosa. The sequence goes on from NC_136263.1 coordinate 145,082,745, forward strand.
CCCTCTTTGTCGCTATGAGTTCATTTTTTAGTTCTTTTTGTGTCGCTTTCAACCCTCCTAGTACTGCAGTGTTCTTTTCCACCTGCTCCACTAGTTCCTTTTGTCCCACCGTCAGCTGCTCTACTCCCCATGTCAGTTCCTCTCTGCCCCCCCTGTAACCGTACCGTCCTATTCCTCACCTCTTTCTCCATGCGCTCCTTACCTCGCTTTACCTCCTCGCGTACCCCCGAGACCTCCTCGCTTACACCTCGTCTTATCTCCTCCCCCATCTCCTCCATCTCTTTAGTAGATGTCGCCCTCATCTGTTCTAATTCATTCCTCTGAGCATCCAGTTTACCTTCCAACCCGATTTTCACCTCCTCTATCTGGTTCCCCATCTGTTTGATTTCCCGGGCAGATTGCTCCACTATTTCCCGCAATTTGTCTTCCATCCTGTCTTCTAGCCCCGTTAACCCATTCTTCACCCCTTTTATCCCGTTGTCTAACCCCTCAAATTTATTGTCTAAACCCTCAAATTTATTGTCTAACCCCTCAAATTTATTGTCTAACCCCTCAAATTTATTGTCTAACCCCTCAAATTTATTGTCTAACCCCTCCAATTTGCTGTCTATCTTCCCAATTTGGGCACTGGTACCCCTCGCTTCATCCCTCATTTGGCCCCTCAATCGCTCACTATCAGCCCTCAATCCCACAAGTTGGTTTCCCATTCGTTCCAATTGTTCCCCCATCCCCATTTGCATGGCGGCCTGCAGCTGCGCAATGAGGGCTTGCATGTCTATCCCTCCCACTTGCGCCGCGGGCGCGGCTACTGCAGCGCCGCCTTTTTGTGCCTCTGCAACCACGTGCGCGAGGGCGCCATTTTGTGCACCCGAAACCCCCTCAACCACCTCCTCATTGTTCTCCTCCTCCATTTCCCCCATATACATATCCCCGAGGTCCTGGGTCGACTCTACACCCTCTAATTCCTCCACCGGCATCCCGTCGCCTTGACCATCCATGGCACGATTTTTTAATTTAAGATGTTAAAATTAAATTAAATTTTGGCCGCTCGAAATTTGAGCGCGCTATTCACGCTTCAGGTCCGAATCTCGCTCCCGACACCAATTGTTGCGGATCTCTAACGTCGGCCTTCTTCCCCTTAAGAAGGGGGGGATTAATCCCCTCGTTTGTTACTGACCGACGTGATCCCGGGGGTATGACGCCACGCCCGGTCGGCACTGGGTAGGGTAGCAGGCCCAAACGTCCTATGACCTAATTACCAGTGCTTCCCGGCACGCGAGGAAATACTCCCCCGCTCACGGCCGCAGCGTAATGGATTGGATGTTTGCGCCGAGCGAAGCGAACTGCGGTGTGAGCCGTTTACCAAGACTAGACCCGATTCGTAATGTTGGCCAAATCGTGCCACAGGTTTTCAATGGGGAAAAGACAAAGACGACGGATGTGAAGAGGAGGAAGAAGACAAAAGGTAGGAAATACGAATATGATTTATTACTACTATTTACAACCAAAAGAAACTAAGGAAGAAGGAAGGATAATAAAATAATGGCAGAAAGAGGGACGGACCAGAAGGACACAGTGAAACTCTAGCTTAACTAAACAGGCTTAACTTATACCCCAGGACAAGACACAGAACAAACTCACGTACACAGAAGGATGGAATGGCAGGAATGAAGGACTGGAAGGAGAGAGGAAGGTTCAGCTGGGGCAGATGGTTCGGGCTTGATCCTGCACGGGACGTCGGGCTGGACCTCGACGGCCACAGATGCCACCGATCCTGGTTCCCGCGGGGTAACGAGTCGAAGCTGCCTGGTGGAGGGTCTGGCGTGACGGGTTCTCTCTCTCTGCTCTGTCGTTTCTCTGACGCAACTCTCAGGACTCTTTATGCTTGCTCTCTGGACTCCTCTCTCTTGAACTTCTTCTTGAACTCGCTCTCTGGACTCCTCCCTCTTGAACTTCTTCTCTGGACTCCTCTCTCTCTTGAACTCCTTGAACGCAACTCTCTTGCAAAGGCTTCTGCGTGCATTTATATATCGCCTCGGGCGATCAAGCCGCCGGCCTCCAGGACACGCCCATCGGTGAGCTCGCCTCGGCCCTGATTGGTTGCGAGGGCTCACCGATCCCGCCCTTAGAGGAGGCGTTGACAAGGCCATGCCTTGTTCCCGGCGCTGGGCCGACTCCTCCCACCTTCTGCTCCGAGATGACCTCGTGGCTAATGGAGTTTGGGGTGATTCGAGCGAGCTCCAGCCAAAGGGCAGCGAACGCTGCCGGCAATTGCGTTTTGGGGGCAACTGAAAGGGGATTCTACCTTATTTGAATTCGGTGCAATGGAGTGTTAACTAGTGGGAAGACAGAACCTTAACCTAATACACATAATAAAGAGATAACTACTGAACAAGGATGAAATCTATGATATTTGCTGCATGATTGTATATGGAATAACTACGGGCACGACCTTTGACCTTTACACACCAAATGGAGGAAGGAGGGTGATCTTTTACAACAACAATAAAAAAACACAATTCTCAAATCCATAACAATATATATATATATATATATATATATATGTATATATATATATATATATACATATATATATATATATATATCTGTGCAGCGTCTGTCCTGTGTTGTGTTGTGTTGTCCTGTGTTGTCACTGAACTACTTTCTCAAACTTTTGTGAAATCGTACCAAACTTCTGGAATGCACATATCTCTCCGGTCTGTATGTCCTAAGGGTATTTTGTTTGAAAAAAAATTCCAAATTTTTTTTTTTGGGGGGGAATTTTTTTGGGGAATTTTTTTTTTCAACTTCAATTGTTTATAAAATGTGATATCACGTATATTACAAATACATTTGTGCAAAATAATTGTTTGAATTATGATTGGTTTAAACCATGACAAAACGGCAACTCGGGTGCAGTCATTTATCTATATATCTACACATCTGGGCAGTGTCTGTGTTGTCACTTAACGACTCCCTCAAACTTTTGTTTCCGTGGTTGTGAAGTGTTTTTAATAACATTGTGGTGGTTTTGAATCACGTGGTGGTGAGGTATTTTGAATGATGTGGTGGTGAGGTGTTTTTAAATGACGTTGTGGTGAGGTGTTTTAATATCACATGATGGTGAGGTGTTTTTAAATCACATGGTGGTGAGGTGTTTTAAATTACGTGGTGGTGAGGTATTCATAATAACGTGGTGGTGAAGTGTTTTTAAATAGGTGGTGGTGAGGTGTTTTGAATTAGTTGGTGATGAGGTGTTTTGAATTATGTGGTGGTGAGGTGTTTTGAATTACTTGGTGGTGAGGTGTTTTTAAATGATGTGGTGGTGAGGTGTTTTTAATTTCGTGGCTGTGAGGTGTTTTTACTCCGTGTTTTATGGCTGTGAGGTGTTTTTATTCCGTGTTTTATGGCTGTGAGGTGTTTTGATTACGTGTTTTATGGCTGTGATGTGTTTTTATTACGTGTTTTATGGCTGTGAGGTGTTTTTAATTTTGTGGTGGTGAGGTGTTTTTATTACGTGTTTTATGGCTGTGGGGTGTTTTTATTACGTGTTTTATGGCTGTGAGGTGTTTTTATTTTCGTGGTGGTGAGGTGTTTTTATTACGTGTTTTATGGCTGTGAGGTGTTTTTATTACGTGTTTTATGGCTGTGAGGTGTTTTTATTACGTGTTTTATGGCTGTGAGGTGTTTTTAAATTCGTTGTGGTGGGGTGTTTTTATTACGTGTTTTATGGCTGTGAGGTGTTTTTATTACGTGCTTGATGGCTGTGAGGTGTTTTCAATTTCGTGGTGGTGAGGTGTTTTTATTTCGTGTTTTATGGTGGTGAGGTGTTTTGAATTACTTGGTGGTGAGGTATTTTGAATTACGTGGTGGTGAGGTGTTTTGAATTATGTGGTGGTGCGGTGTTTTGAATTACTTGGTGGTGAGGTGTTTTGAATTATGTGGTGGTGAGGTGTAATCGTCCCAAACTTCCAGTCTGCACCTACCCCTCCCCGATGTATGTGCTGAGGGGTTCTTTCTTGAAAAAAAAACATTCAACCTAAATCTTCAACCTAAATTGCCTATAAAAATGTAATATCACAAACACAACAAATACATTTGTGCAAAGTAATTGTTTGTATTATGATTGGTGAAAATCATGATAACACAGCAACTCAGGTACAGTCATTAGCCTCAGCTAAAATAAGCCCGTTCCTCAGTATCGACGCTTGGTGAGGCGAGCGATGCGAGCCGAGCCAAGCTAGTATATATATGTATATATATATATATATATATATATATATATATATATATATATATATATATATATATATATATATATATATATATATATACATATATATATATATATATATATATATATATATATACATATATATATATATTGTTGCGAATATGGAATTTGGCCTCCATATCCGCTTGTAAATATTCCCCTATTTTCTCCAATACTCCCCAACTTTCCCCGATCCCCCATTCCCTAGTCCCATTGCATGTAAATAACAATCAGTAGAGCCGACCTTCCCCTTATTCCCCCATTAAATGTCGTGCCCAGGTCCACCGCACCACACGTAGACAACTTTCGGACATCTTCCTAGTTATTCTTATTCTATGTCAGTTAAGGCCTCGTCTCCATTAATTATGACTCTTCGTTGCACCAGAATGTGATTATATGGCATCAGTAGTGAGTTTAGGACCTTTCCCATACCTCCTCCCATCTTCTTCCCCAAACAACAACAATAACAACAACTACACCAACAATTACAACAACAACAGAGGAGATGGCGGCGGAGCGGGGGAGGATGCGTCCTCACACCGGCTCGATTAGCTCCAGACCATGCGCTCCACGGGGTTACCCCGAAGGGGCTGGCTGTCAGCTCCTCGTCAGGGGCGGAGCCAGTAACCCCCCCGCACGCACCCAATGAGAAGCAACGTGCCGATTCCACGAGGCGGAGCTAACGAGCCGAGGGCGTGTCACTCCCCGCCGGATATACGCGGCCCCGCGCCGGATGTGACGTCAGATGCGCCTCAGCTTGGAGAGAGAAGCCACCGCCACCCCCAGCGCGACGATACCTCCCCGCATCTTTGGACCGAACTGGACCGTACGTGATCCTGCCCTGAGCCCAGGTGCACCTGGAGCGATCGCTACCCGCTTTCGTTGCAATCAAACCCCCGTGTGAGTGAGCCTTGTCCCGTTTATTTGTCGTCTGTTGGGGTTAATATAAGCGTGTTTAAGTGCCCACCTTCCTATGTTTCCCTCTTGTCCCTGTAATCTAAACCTTCCGCATTATTGTAATAACAACCTTTGAGAACCGTATCCCTGGTGTCGTGTCGTATTAATTCCAGCCGTGTGTCTTCTTTTTCCTTCATTGGTCTAGCATAGCGCTATTAGTCAACGTTCGGGCACAATCGGGTAACTTGTGCAGACGTGGTCATACCATAAAACCGCTCGGGAAATAACATCCAAGCCACGTCTGTAACAATTGGTGTCGAGGAGTGGAATTCGAACCCGGGACTAAATTAGTTAGGCCCAAATTTTGGGAGGGAAAATCGATTCGGAGCGCGTTTCCCGCGCGAAATTATAGCGGCGAAATTTCAATTTGTTTTACGAAAATAAAAAATAAAAACCGAATTTTGAAAGTCGCGCTATGGCGGATCAAGACAGCTGGGGTCCGGTAAAGGAGAGTGAGGTAGGGTCGATCCAGGACCAAAATGAGGGACAGGAGGAGAGCGAAGCAGTGAGGGCGGCAGGTTCGCAAAATAGCGCCGTCACGCACGAAGAAGCGGGCGCGCAAAATGGCGCCTCGCTGGTCACCGTGCCCGCGACCGAAGTAGCGCCGCTGGGAAGATTGGAACTTTTTTTTATACAAATGACGGCCCTTATGGAAAAGAATAGTGAGCGATTGGAAAACCAAATGGGGGTAATGGGAAACCAAATGGGGGTAATGAGGGACGAAGCGAGGGGTACCAGTGAGAAGTTAGACAATAATTTTGAGGAGTTAGACAAGAAAATTGGGAAGTTAGACAATAATTTTGAGGAGTTAGACAACGGGATAAAAGAAGTAAAGAATGGGTTAACGGGGGTAGAAAACAGAATGGCCGCTCAAGAGAATCAGATAGAGGGAGTGAAACATGGGTTAACGGGGGTAGAAAACAGAATGGCCGCGCAAGAGAATCAAATGGAAGGGATGCAAAAAGGGTTAGAGGGGTTAGAAAACAGTATGGAAGGCAAATTGAGGGACATGAGGGACCAAGCGGAAAGGGAAGTTAACCAAATGGGGCAGCAGATAGAGGGGGTCAGAATGGGGGTAGAAACCAAACTGGATGCTCACAGGGAGGAAATGGAGCAGATGAGGGTGGCATCTGGGCAGGAGATGCAAGTGATGGGAGAGGAGATCAGAAGAGGAGTGAGTGAGGAGGTCGGAGGATGTGCGCGAGGAGGTGAGGCACTGTAAGGAGCACATGGAGAAGGAGGTGAGAAAGGGGACTGTAAAGTTACAAGGGGGCATAGAGGACCTGACGCATGAGGTGGAGCAGCTGACGGTGGGACAAACGGAGTTAGTGGAGCAGGTTCAAAGGAACACTGCGGTATTAGGAGGGTTAAAAGCGACACAAAACGACATAAAAAACGACTTGATAGCGACGAAGAGGGAATGTCAGATGGTACGTGAGGGACTGACAACGAGGTTGGACGAGGTGGTAGAGGTAATGGAGACGAAGGACCGGCAGGTGAGGACGCACATGGAAACGGTCAAGGTAGCCTTGGAGGACGAGCTGGAGGAGACGTACCGGGGAATAAAAGAGGTGAAGCAGAAATTAGAAAAAGTGGAAGAAGGGGTGAGCGAAATTAAGAAGAGACGGAGAGGGGATAAGAAAGAGATAAAAGAGGAGATAAAAGAATTGGTCCAAAGTCTGTGTTTGGATCGTGATGATGTGCTCATTAACCGGATGAGGGATTCGCAGGTGATGGAGGAGAAGCGAAGAGGAAGAGGACCCGGTGTAAGTGGTGACCAATATGGTCGTGCGTATGATGCGCCAGGTGATTTAAGAGGCTTGGGGGTCGAGATAGACCCGGGTGTTCGTGAGAGGCCGTTGGTGAAGTGTGCGACAGGTCTGGTGTGCGAAAAAGGAGGTGTGCAAGAAAGTCCGACTCTGGGGTGTGTGAGGAAAAAGTGCGTGCCAAGGAGTGAGTGTGCTGGCGGGAGTGAGTCGGTCGTAGCGCGTGTGCGAGGGAGCACATGGAAGCGTGGTGTGGTGAGTGTTACAGAGGGTGTGACCGGAGAGTGTGCGCAAGAGTGTGCGCGAGAAAGGTGTGTGACGGCCAGGTGCATGAGGAAAGAGTGCGCTGTCAGAAGTAAGGAAGAGTGTCCACCTGTGGTGAGTGTTACAGAGGGTGTAACGGGAGAGTGTGCGCGAGAAAGGTGTGTGACGGACAGGTGCATGAGGAAAGAGTGCGCTGTCAGAAGTAAGGAAGAGTGTCCACCTGTGGTGAGTGTTACAGAGGGTGTAACGGGAGAGTGTGCGCGAGAAAGGTGTGTGACGGACAGGTGCATGAGGAAAGAGTGTGCTGTCAAGAGTAAGGGTGAGTGCGTTGTCACGAGTGGAGGTGAAAGTAGTGAGAGTGACATGGAGCGTGAGTTAGTTGTGACAGGTGAGCGAGGATGTACACCTGGGATGGAAGGATGCACACCTGGAATGGTAGAGCGTGAGTGGGAATGCACGCTGGAATTGGTGGTGAGGCACGTGGTTGGGTGTGCGAATGAGGGCACACCTGTGATTGTCACAGAGGAGGTGACCGAGGAGGGGGCGCGAAGAGGTGTTTTGGTGAGGTGTGCTACGAACGAATGTGTGCCAAAGTGTTCGGTGGTCAGGTGTGTGACCAAGGCTGTGAGTGGAATGAGGGTACCTGGGTGTGTAAGGAAAGGTACGAGGAGCATGGGCACGGCTGGATGTGTGAGCAAGGAACGGGCTGCGGGGTGTAAGCGTCCAGGTGAAGCATCGACGTTACACGGGTTAGAGGTTAGAGCGACTTTTAGCCGAAGCAGGCCCTCGGTGCGTGCCGGGCCTCGCTTTGAACGGCCGCGTCCAGGCTCCACTAGGCGGAGCTGGCAGCCCGATAGAAAGGGTCGTCATGGCGACCACTTTTTGGTGAGACGTGCCGGCAGGTCGAGAGCGGGACATTGGATGGCTCCGTGCCGAGATGGTGCGTGGGATCTCGGCACGGGTAAGCCCCCGTCCCTGCCCCGAATGCCGGACGCATTCAGCCGCTGGCACAAAACAACCAGCATCCATTGCTTGGCTTTACGAAGCCGGGCTTTGGACAGGGATTGGCGCACCGAGAGGTAGTAGTGAGTAGACTGGGTGATGAGGTTAGTGTTTTGGCCCCAAAATTGGAGAAAAACAAAATTTGGTGATTGGCAAAGGATTGGCAGTAGTGATTGGCAGATGATGAGTAGGATTGGCAAATTTTTGATTTGTTGAAATTTGACGTGCAAAATTGATAGTGAGAGACCCCCGATGTGGTGGGATGGCAAATCCACCATCCTTCCAAGGGGGGCAAAGGAGCAATAGCTTATGGGGTGTATGGCAGTGAAAACTAGCCCGGGTGGGTTAGGTTATATTGATAGGGATCTAGCGAAGATGACAGTAGGTAACGTTAAGATTAGTTAGTGACTGATACCTGTAGTGGGGACGCAGGTAGATTAGTGTGGATTATAATGACGAGGGAGCGCAATAGTTTAAAGGGACGACTGGGAAGCGCAAGTTTCAGAAGGGAGTAGTTAGCTGAGATGATGCCGTGGGTGTGAGAATTGAACAGGTGTGATTGCACAGCTGTGCAACTGGACAGGTGTGTGGAACAGTGTGTGAGTAATGAGTGTGTGGATCAGCGCGAATGCGCTTGGGGAGAGAAGGGTGCAGGTGGCACCAGGTGTGAGAGCACAGGTGTGCAGGTACAGGTGTGTGGAGAGAGTTGGAGTGAGTGGTACGGAGTGGTGTGCATGGTGCGAAGGTGTGGATGGGGGAAGAGTGTACCCCTTTCACGAGCACCCGGGGCGGGTAGTGTAAGTGTTAGGTAGAGGGTGCAGGTAAATTGTGGTTGGATATTGGCATTTGTGGTGCGGTTGCAGAATGGTGTTGTGAATGGGTGCATTAGTGTTGTGGAAATGGCTGGGCGTGTAGCCTGTTAGTGTGTGTAGTTGGTTGGGCACTCCACCACTGTGAGGATGTCGGCCAGGTGAGGCCGCAGGTGGGCTCTGGGAGCCGGTAGTTGTGAGTGGGTGCCTGAGGATCCCGGGTGTGGATCGGGCAGCCCAGTGCCAGAGAGGGCACGGAGTGGGGAGAGCGCCAGAGGGCCTTCCCCAGGTAGATAGGTTAGGGTAAGGAGCAGGTAAGCTCGGAGGCAACTGCAGTGGTGGAGGTGTGCAGGTGGGTAGACCCACTGGGAGAGGTACACGTCGCAGCCCAGAAATTGTGCGAGGGCACCGGGAGATGAATCGGGGGAGTGAGACCCCAAATTGAAAAGCACCACAGTCTGGCCAATGGGAATTGGTTTTTAGAACCCATAGTGTAAGAGGGCCAATGGTTTGGCCGGAGAAAGACCCCGGGTAGTGTAAAGTTGTTAAAGTCATTTAGGAAATAGTTAGGATTGAGGAACCTGTCGCACCATACGCAGCCACTTACCTGTGGTGATGATGATGACTCCACACCTGTGTTTTCTTTGTTTGTGTTGCAGAAATGAGAATTGCTGTTGGATTTGTGAGACGCATCACGACGTGGATGAGACATTGGGGTGATTCCATCTCTCCCTCCCTAGGAGGGACTGATGATGAATTGGTGATGGCAAATTTTGATGTTCAGTTGGAGATGGCAAATTTTGATGAGAGTTGAAAATGGCAAATTTGATTGGTTAGGAGGGAGAGAAGACGAATTTGGTATATGGGAGGAACGGGGAAGACAGTAGGGATGTTTGTTGATTTGTAAAGTAGATGTTTATGAGTAGTGTTGTGTTGTGTGGATACAGTAAGGGGTAAGGGAGGGGCCATGTAGGTTACCTGGTGGGGGGGGGGCGTACGATAGGAACGTACCTGTCTCACCTGGTTCCCATGTGCCCCCAGTGTGCATTACCTTACATTGCGTGCACTTTTGCGCCCTTACCACCTTACTCACTTGTCTGCTTCTTTTGTCTCCCACCTCCGAGGATCTGGCTTTGGGGTAGAGAGAGAGGAGAGAGAGGTGCTGGCTGCGCAGTTGTGGGCCTGCACTTTCGCTGTTCGCTGCCTGGATCGGTACACCATATGGACCGCAATGTTTGTGGCCACCCACAATGGACCGCAGTTCGTTTGCGGCCAAGCACCACCCGGGGATGGACCTATGGATCAACGTGGCACCTATGCCATACAGGTGAACCACTAATAGTTAACACCACCAAGTGCACCACAAGAAGAGCAAGAGACACCTGCAGGGTTAGGGGTTGTCGAATTTATTTTTATTCCAATGAACAATGGTGACTGCACCGATTGGTGGTGGGGTGGTGCTTTTGATGCTGGGAAAGGGTGCTCTGCACGTTATTAAAGGCCGTCGGCCACAGAGCACTCGTGGGTTGGTGTATCGATGTTGGCAAGCGCGCTCTCTCTATGCATAACATCTGCATGTGTTCCTCCAAAAACAGGTCCTGGATCGTAGTGTAAATAGCAGCGTAGTCTTGTAAATAATGCTCCCTACCGGCTGTATGTTTAGTTTGAGAATTCTTTCCGGATTCGGTTATCCTGTGGGTGTGTTTCTGTGAGGAGAAGGGTGCAACGTCGCAGGGGGACATATTTACTCATTTGTGAATATCTGTAAAACTGTCGCACTCAGGGTAGAGTTAATAGTAGAGGGAACTACATTGCGTGCCACACTAAAGTAGGTAAAAATTTATCGGGTCGGGACGCCCCGAGGGTAGAGAAGGGTGCAATGTTGCGAATATGGAATTTGGCCTCCATATCCGCTTGTAAATATTCCCCTATTTTCTCCAATACTCCCCAACTTTCCCCGATCCCCCATTCCCTAGTCCCATTGCATGTAAATAACAATCAGTAGAGCCGACCTTCCCCTTATTCCCCCATTAAATGTCGTGCCCAGGTCCACCGCACCACACGTAGACAACTTTCGGACATCTTCCTAGTTATTCTTATTCTATGTCAGTTAAGGCCTCGTCTCCATTAATTATGACTCTTCGTTGCACCAGAATGTGATTATATGGCATCAGTAGTGAGTTTAGGACCTTTCCCATACCTCCTCCCATCTTCTTCCCCAAACAACAACAATAACAACAACTACACCAACAATTACAACAACAACAGAGGAGATGGCGGCGGAGCGGGGGAGGATGCGTCCTCACACCGGCTCGATTAGCTCCAGACCATGCGCTCCACGGGGTTACCCCGAAGGGGCTGGCTGTCAGCTCCTCGTCAGGGGCGGAGCCAGTAACCCCCCCGCACGCACCCAATGAGAAGCAACGTGCCGATTCCACGAGGCGGAGCTAACGAGCCGAGGGCGTGTCACTCCCCGCCGGATATACGCGGCCCCGCGCCGGATGTGACGTCAGATGCGCCTCAGCTTGGAGAGAGAAGCCACCGCCACCCCCAGCGCGACGATACCTCCCCGCATCTTTGGACCGAACTGGACCGTACGTGATCCTGCCCTGAGCCCAGGTGCACCTGGAGCGATCGCTACCCGCTTTCGTTGCAATCAAACCCCCGTGTGAGTGAGCCTTGTCCCGTTTATTTGTCGTCTGTTGGGGTTAATATAAGCGTGTTTAAGTGCCCACCTTCCTATGTTTCCCTCTTGTCCCTGTAATCTAAACCTTCCGCATTATTGTAATAACAACCTTTGAGAACCGTATCCCTGGTGTCGTGTCGTATTAATTCCAGCCGTGTGTCTTCTTTTTCCTTCATTGGTCTAGCATAGCGCTATTAGTCAACGTTCGGGCACAATCGGGTAACTTGTGCAGACGTGGTCATACCATAAAACCGCTCGGGAAATAACATCCAAGCCACGTCTGTAACAATATATATATATATATATATATATATATATATATATATATACATATATACATATATATATGTATATGTATATATATATATATATATACATATATATATATATATATATACATATATATAGTTACGGAATCCGGGGGACCGCACTCCCCTTACCGAGGGGGGTTTAATCCTCTCGTCTTTTTAAGCTGGCCGTCCGACCGGTCCTGAAGCTACCCCGCTCCCCTGTGGGGTGGGATTGGCCGAGGTGATTGGTCAAGGGATTCCCGTACACCTCCGCCAATCCCTCCACAAAGCAGGTGGGTAACTCCGCTCGAATCCCGGACAAGATGGAGGTTGCCGAGCGGTTTAGCAATCCGAAATCCGAGCCGTTAACAACACTAACCCGATTCTGAGTGGTTCTGCCAAATCGTGCCACGTATATTCAATAGGGGACAGGACGAAAGCGATCGGGTGAGAAAGAAGGAACCAAAAGTAAGAAGGAACAGATATTTATTATTATTTACACCACCAAAGAAACCAAAGGAGAAGGAAAGAAACGAAAGTAATGTCCAGAAGAAGAAGAAGACACAGTGCAATCCTTAGCTTTTTCAGTCTTGCTTGCTCCCAGGGACAGGACAACACAAACAGACTCACACGAATGGGGAATTGCAGGTTGGATTGGCTGGAGGGAGAAGAAGGTGGGACCACAGGGCTGGAGGGATGACGTTTGATCCCGTACAGGACGGCAGGGCTGGAGGCAAGTGGCCGCCGACTCTCTGCGCTCGGGTCCACACAGCAAGGTTTGCTTGAAGCAGCACGTCAGAGCTGCATGCGGCTGGGGGCTGTTTGAAGCAGCGTCCCTCCTCTCGCTCGTACCTCTCGCAAGCGCCTTCCTCCTCAGAACCCAACTTGGTCAATGCACCTTCCTCCACGTATCTCTCAGTGCATGCTCCCTCACTCATCTGCATAAGCAGTCCCTCCGTCACCCTTTTATTGCCCTTCCCGAGATCAAGCCGCGGGTTAAGAGGGCACGCCTACCGGGTCGCTCTCCGCAGTGCCGATTGGTGGGCACGGGCTCTTCCCGGCTCCGCCCATGATGAGGGGCGGGCAACGCCCTTCTTCTCCGAGCTGACCACGCCGTAATGGAGGCGAATGCTGTTGGAAATGTAGGCAACGATGCTGGAAATGTAGTTTTGGGGCTATTGAAAAGGGGATCTATCTTATTTGATTTGGTGCAACGTAATATCGACTATTGGACACACAGCCTTATCTGGAACACAGAATAACGATATAACTATTGATAAGGTCCTATGGTGGCCTACGTGGTGTTCATGGACTAACTAAGGTGCACTCATTTCAATTAACAGCCAATTAAAGGGGAATGTACAGAGGGGTTATTTATAAGGAATTGTAATACTAAATTTGATAAAGTGAAGGTTCTAAAAACTGCAACAATATCAATCAATCATTATGCGACTTCATAACATCAGTGGGGAACCGCCAGTAATGTGGCCCATACAGCTATTGCTGCAACTTAATGGGAACGATAAGCACCGCCTGCCACACTGTAACATTATCTCCTCCGGAAGTTGGCAGGCAATGCGGACATACATGGCGATGATGTCATGACGTTCGCTCATTAGGTTGGAGCACAAAATTACAGATACTAATATATATATATAATATATATATTATATATAATTTTTATAATATAACTATATTATAATATAACTTCGGCTAGTAATATATATATATATTACGAGCCAAAAGTGCCGGCGTTGCCCGGGTACTTTTTGAATGAATTTACTACTAGAATTCAGCTTTTACTCGCGGCCGTAGAAGATTGACTACTGTAATTCAGCTCAGCTTTTAATTGCGAAATGGGCCCAGCCCGGCTGAAGCGGCCTCGACCGGCCTCGCCACCTCACCTATAACCTTCCCGGGGCCCGTCCCGACATTTTTAGTTCTTTTTAAATGAATTTACTACTATAATTCAGCTTTTACCCGTGGCCGTAGAAGATCGACTACTATAATTCAGCTCAGCTTTTAATTGCAAAATGGACCCAGCCCGGCCGAGGTGGGCCTCAACCGGCCTCGCCACCTAGCCTATAACCTTCCCGGGGCCCTTCCCGACATTTTTAGTTCTTTTTTGAATGAATTTACTACTATAATTCAGCTTTTACTCGCGGCCGTAGACGATTGACTACTATAATTCAGCTCAGGTTTTTTTTGTTTGTTTGTTTGTTTTTGTATACTGAATCGAGGCTCGTGAAAGAGCTAACATTTATTTCACAAACAAATCAACCAGACAAACAAAATATACAAAAAGAGGGAGCGGAAGACAAGATGGGGAGAGAAGGGGAAGCACACAACCACAACATTTGAGAGCAGGGAGAAGTGTGGGAGGGAGAGGGCTTGGGGGCAGAAGGCGTGGGAAGGGGGGGGGGGGGGGGAGAGGTATAAAACACAAGGGGACCGAAATTAGCGGGGGTAGAAAAGATCAAGGTTTTGGATGGGGGAGGATAAGAGATGGTGGTGAACAGCTGTTTTAAAGACCTGGAGGGTGGAGTGGGATTGAAGAGAGTGAGGGAGTTTGTTCCAGAGGCGGGAGAAAACAGGAATGAAGGAGTGAAGGTGGGCAGAAAGTCTTGATTTTGGCAGTTTAACCATAAGAGGGTTGCAGGCAGATCTTGTGCGACCTGTAGGAATTTTTGGGGGACAGAGCCCAGAGAGAGCTGGGGGGGCAAGGCCAGAGAGGAGTCGGTAGAAGACGGAAAGACCACCAACCTGCCTGTGGTGAGTGAGTGAAAGGCCCTTGGAGTTAGCTTCATCGTGGGAGATTCCAATGATTCTGAACGCTTTGGTTTCAACAGCGTGAAGACGAGCTAGGTGTGAGGCAGGAGCACCAGACCAGAGGGGAGAGCAGTATTCCATAGAGCTGCGGATGAAAGCCTTGTATGTGGTGAGGAGCTCAGGTGTGCCAAGGAAGGACTTCGCACGAAGGAGGATGCCCAGTCGGCGACTGGCTTTGGAGGCCAGATTTGAAATGTGGTTTTCCCAGGAAAGATCATGGCAAATAGTGAGACCCAAAAGCTTGAGTGACAGAACTTCTTGGAGAGGATTATTCAGAAAGTGGATGGGATGGTTTTCCAGTCGGTCTTTTCGAAGAGACATCGTAAGAGTGTGAGATTTATCAGGATTGAAAGACATTTTCCATTTGTTTGCCCAGTCTGTGATTTTGTCCAGGTCTGCAGAGAGTGAGGAGGCTGCAGACTGCCGATCTGAGGGATGAGGAATGGAGCGACAGAGAGTAGAGTCGTCAGCAAAGAGATAGAGAGGATTTTCAAGAGAGTCAGAGAGATCATTGATGAAGACCAGAAAAAGCACAGGGCCCAGAACACTACCTTAGGGAACTCCAGCCTGAACAGGAAGAGGAGATGAGAGAAACCCATTCAGGGCCACACGTTGACTATGACCAGAGAGGAAGTCCGCCAGCCATGCGTGGAGATTACCATGGATACCAAAGGAGGAGAGTTTGGTGAGCAGAGCGGGGTGCCAGACCGTATCGAAGGCACGTGAAATGTCAAGGGAGACGGCTCTAATTTCCTGTTTGGCATTGAGGACCTCCATCCATTGTTGAGAAAGCAGAAGCAGCATGCCCAGAGTAGAGTGACCAGGTCTGAAACCAAATTGATGATCAGAGATCAAGCCATTGGAGAAGAGGAAAGATTTCATATCTGAAGCAATGATGGATTCCATGACTTTGCTGATAATTGGGAGAAGGCTGATTGGCCTGTAGTTGCTAGGATCTGTTTTTGCACCTTTTTTGTGCAAAGCGGTGATGCTGGCTGATTTCCAAGCAGATGGCAGATGACCTTGAGCAAAAGAGAGGGTGAAGAGAACAGAAAGAGGGAGTGAAAGAGCGGAAGAACATGATTTTAGGACCCGTGGGCTGATGCCGTCAGGACCAGTTGCAGAATCAGAGTCGAGGGTTGACAGAAACTTTTCCACCTTGTCAGGAGGAAAGGACACAGAGTCCAGGAGCAGCTGGGTACGACTGGGTACGGTGGGTACAGAGAGGGATGGGTTTGGGACACAAGATTTAGAGGCAAACACAGAGTTGAGGCATTCAGCTTTTTCATGTGCGGAGTCAGCCGTTAAGCCGTTTGAGGTGAGGGAGGGGATGGAGGGGGAACAAACACCAGAAACAGATTTGAAAATTCTTTTGAAAATGGAGGAGAAATAAGATTTTAATTGCGAAATGGGCCCAGCCCGGCCGAAGCGGCCTCGCCCGGCCTCACCACCTAGCCTATAACCTTTCCGGGGCCCGTCCTGACATTTTTTGTTCTTTTTGAATGAATTTACTACTATAATTCAGCTTTTACTCTCGGATGTAGAAGATTGACTACTATAATTCAGCTAAGCTTTTAATTGCGAAATGGGCCCAGCCCGGCCGAGATGGGCCCCGACCGGCCTCGCCACCTGGCCTATAACCTTCCCGGGGCCCGTCCCGACATTTTTTGTTTCAGAGGTTTCCTCCTATCTTTCACCGCTCAGGAGATTAGCGTGTGCAGACAAACAAACAAACAAAAACTTTCTTTTATATGTATAGATAACCAGGATCAAGGAAGTTTTTCAGAGATGGAAGGCATCTTTTGCCACACGTTCTTCCTGGCCATAGAGTCTTTTCCCACCTCATTTAATATGCTTGTGTATTTCAAGGCAGTAAAAGTTATTCATATTAATCTCATTATTGTCCCTCTAGGTTTTCGAAGGTGAAGTGCAAATTTATTGAGAATTATGAAACTTTTTTTTCATCGCCGCAGAATCAGGTTGTCCAAAAAAAATATAAAAATCCACGACTGTTCATGTTGGAACCAGTCTCAAACATCACCACTCGGTATGCGAATGACAATATAATTTCGTATACCGAGTTATAATGTCTGACATTTATCAGTTGTATGTGTACTATGTGGAACTTTGACAGTTATGATGCAGATTCGATGTGAAATAATTATTTCCATTAATCTTGAATGCAGAAACACACTTGTCAGGATGCGATATTGGCATAATAGTTTTAATTTTGGTATAACTCTATTAGGTGCAACAAAACATCCCAGTTGGTACTTTACTGTTCATTAAGGTTTATAGTCTGAGTTTGAAACCCTTCGGAGTTAAAGATCTTGAAACTGCCATTTTTTGCAGTTTCAACAGGACAAACAACATCTTAGAGCATGTTTCTTATTTAAGCTTGAACATTGGAGATCATAAAATTTGCCTTGTGTTTCGATAATCTATCTTGTGCGAGACCAGTTGTTCACCCTTGGATGCAGTGATTGGGCCTCGGAGGCCCACAAGTTTTTTTTGTTGCAAAAACGATGCTGTACAATTTTTTTTGGAATGAGCCTCATTTTCCCCGACTCTCATATTGTTACACAAAATTCAGTGACACAAATAAATAAAAATTTCATTCAGGCTCGTGGAAAAATTTTCATTCTTCACTTATAACCCCAAAATCCGACACGAATGCAGGCCTGGGGCCTTCGAGGCCCCGCATAAATGTTGTTGTACTGCTATGTTGTATCATTATTTTCTTGATATGAGCCTCATTATATGCTCCTATAACTTGGTTACAAATAATTCAGTGACAAAAATATGAAAATTAAAAAACTTTACACGAATACATTTGTGGGGCCTCCGAGGCCCAATGGCTGCATAGGTGTAGGATTTTGGACAGATGTGGACATTTCCATTCTAAATAAAAGGATTAGTGAATCATATTTTTTGAGCAAATACTCCTCCATGAGCCTGCCTCAACCTTTTAGAGAAAAAAGGTTGAAAAACCAAGAACAAAAATTTCTTTTTGCAAAAAAAAGAAAAAGATTCATTACTTGTATGGGATTCTTCCAACTAATAGGATCAATGATTCACATTTTCTGAGCAAATACAAATCCATGAGCATCGACTTGGATTGAAAAAGGGCATGAAAGAAAATTAAAAAAAAAAAACATTACACGAATACATCCGTTGGGCCTCCGAGGCCCAATGGCTGCGTTTATGTAGGATTTTTGACGCCTGCATCTAAGAGTTAAAGTGCCACTACAAACTCCAATGTTGCCCCCATATATATTCTTTGGCTGTGCCATGCTCCCAAGATGCCATGCTGTGATCAAATCTCAGAATGTAAATGGCAAAATAAAAGTAAATAATGAATTGCTATATTATTGAATTTGCATTCTGAAAATAAAAGAGGAGTTTGCTCTGATGAATGTACGAACAGTCATAAAGCCGTAGTACCAACTGTGTACTCATGACATCTCTTAAAGCAAGTATCAAATATGGCTGAGCTGTAGGCTCACTTCACTACACAAACAAACATTAAAACTCTGTGACTTGTCTCTGATAGGCGTTTCCCCTTCCAATTGCTTTTATTAACTGCACATGTGGTCCACGGTCTTACATTGTTAAAATGAAAGGGATCAGTGCACAGGGCAAGTTGGCATTGGAGGTGGTGGGAAGGGCGGGTGGCTGGGCGAGAAGAGGAGGTGGGTGCTTAAGAGGTGCATGAAATAATGAAAACGAGAATGAGACATAGGAGTTAAATTCTGCTGTATTAGATGATAAAAAGAAAGAATGAAAAAGCTAAAGTAAATAAGTAGAGCAACATTCTATCAGGGACACTATACAAGTAGCCATTTTGGATTTCACCAGCTCGCACGATCATAAATATTTTGTGCAATGCTATTTATTCTGCCTTGATGTTTGAGATAAGGTTTCTGTACACCTGGACCCTTCACAGTAATGAGATGCTCAAATATGTAACTGTGATCATTTGCATCAGCTCATACAAAAAGTATTGCTGGATTTTGAGTAGGTTCTTCTTCTTCTTTTCTTATTCCTATGCTTCGGCTTTGTTGAACTTTATAGTTTGTGGAGCTTCCTCTTGATGTAGTACATACATCCATTGTGGTATTTCTTTCTACATATTGGCGGCTCTGTGATTGAACACACTTAGGCCCGTATGCACCTAACTAAACCTTAAGGTCGGGCCCGCACCTTAGTGATCGGTTGCATGCAACTTGATTCGCTTATGTGTGGGTGTTTCTGCAACCATTTGCAAACAGTTGCGCAACAGGTTGCTTGGAGTTGAGACTGGCTGCACTTTCACGTGATTGATCACCCTGGCACGCTTTATCGCATCGACATTTGCAAATGATTATTCCCCTCGCCAGAGGATAGGTTATTTCATTTCAGTATGTTTGTTTGTCCACACAGAATAAATATGATTTTCTCTGCAACTGTTGGTCCGATTGACAGAAAATTTTCACCATAGGTGCAACTCTACCTATAGAATGTTTTAATGATAATTTTGACGTCATATGTCGCGTGGTATGGGCGCCATCTTGGAAAAACCGAAAACATTTGCACCTCTATATCTCCAAAAGCAATGCATAGAAAAAAATTGAGACATGGCTCATTGAAGGAACTCTCCATGGGGAATAGCATATGTTAATGATGGTGTCATTGGTGCCTCCATTATGACGTCATAATTCGACAAGTACAAAACTTCATCCGATAAAGATGAAATTTCTTGACCATCATCTTAGGATAAATTGGTGGAGAAAAAAGATGATGACGTAATCGGTCACGTGGTTCGGCCACCATATATGTTTTAACACAATAGCCTTAAAACCACTAAAAACACTTCTGGTGAGTGTCTGCAATCTCGGATTGCTCTTTCTTGTCACCCTCGCCAGAGGAGAAGGTATTGCATTTGCATTTGAGTCCGTTTGTTTGTCTGTTTGTCTGTTTGTCCGCACAGAATGAATATGATTTTCTCTGCAACCGTTGGGCCGATTGATAGGAAATTTTCACCATAGGTCCAACTCCATCTGTATAATTTTTAATGATAATTATGACGTCATAGGTCACGTGGTTCGGCCGCCATCTTTGAAAAACCGAAAAAAATTGCATGTCTATCTCCGAAAGCGCTGAATAGAAAAAATTGAGACATGGCTCATTGTAAAGAACGCCCAATGGAAAATAACATGTTAATGATGATGTCATAGGTGCCTCCATTATAACATCATAATTGGTCAAGTACAAAACTTCATCCGATAAAGATGAAATTTCTTGAGCGTCATCGAGAGATAAATTGGTGGAGAAAAGAAAAATGATGGCGTCATCGGTCACGTGGTTCGGCCGCCATATTTGTTTTAACACATAAGCCTTAAAAACCACTGAAAATACATCCTGGCGAGGGTTTGCAATCTCTGATTGCTCTTTTTCTTTTTGCTCTTGTAAAAGCTCATCTTGTAAGGACACCTTGATGGTTTTTCCGGGGAAATGGTGCAACATGTGCTCCATATTGTCTCAATTCCCATAATCACAGGTAAAATTATCTGTAAGGGAAAATAACATCAGTGCTATGCAACTTTGTTTAGCTGAAAAGTTTTTTCTTCTTTTTCTCTCTCTCTCTCTCGACGCAGCAGCCTCTCTCAATTCGATCACCCAGCCACGGTGCACGCAACCCAAGCCGTAAAAGATTTTCCACAGCATGTATTTATTACGGAACGCTTTTCATGGTTGTCCGCACACGGCGAGTGCGGCGAAGTGACGAACTACTTACTACATTACATGATATCGGCAAGAAAACAAAAGGAGAACAAAAAGAAAGAAAGAAAAAGCGCCAAATAAAATCTCACCGTCATGATATCCTGGTTCGCCCAATTCAAAGCCTAATGTTTGTGACAAGAAAAATATGGAGGGTTTGTAAATACCCAGGCTGCCCTTTTGCATTCTCCGCTTCATTTGGCATGGTCACTTTCAGGGGTCTAGAGGTGTCCTTCTCCTCTTGTTTTCTTCGAGTGCAATTGTTCTCTTCGTTTTAATTAGTGCAATTCTTTAATTTAATTTTAATTAATTTCTTTTTATTTCTTTAATTTAATTAATTTGATTTCTTTAATTTAATTTTAACAGTTCTTTAATTAGTGCAAATTTAAATAGTGCAATTGTTCTCTTCTTTTTAATTCGTGCAATTCTTTAATTTAATTTTAATTAATCTCTTTTTATTTCTTTAATTTAATTTAATTAATTTGATTTCTTTAATTTAATTTAATTTTAACAGTTCTTTAATTAGTGCAAATTTAAATAGTGCAATTGTTCTCTTCTTTTTAATTAGTGCAATTCTTTAATTTAATTTTAATTATTCTCTTTTTATTTCTTTTATTTAATTTAATTAATTTAATTTCTTTAATTTAATTTAATTCAAACAGTTCTTTAATTAGTGCAAATTTAAATAGTGCAATTGTTCTCTTCTTTTTGTTTTCTTTATTTCCTGCGATGGCACTTTATTACCTCCGCCACCAAAGGTGGATGGAGGTTATGTTTTCACCCCTGTCTGTCCGTTTGTGAACAAAATATCAAAAAAGTTATGGACGGATTTGGACGAAACTTGTTGGACAGGTTGGGTGGCTGACAAGGACGATTCGATTCGATTTTGGTGAAGATCCGGATCCAGCTAGTAGAATTTTAAAAGTGATTCTTCACAATCGAGTGATATGGCCAACGAGGTGGAGGTATGCTCTCTACTGAGTGCCGTTCTAGTTACTCCCGCCAGGGAGTAATGTATTTGATCGTGTCCGTGTGTGTGTGTGTGTGTGTGTGTGTGTGTGTGTGTGTGTGTGTAAGTGTGTGTGTGTGTGTGTGTGTGTGTGTGTGTGTGTGTGTGTGTGTGTGTGTGTGTGTGTGTGTGTGTGTGCGCGTGTGTGTGTTCGTGTTTTTGTGAACAAGATATCTGGAAAAGTTCTGAACGGATTTGGATGAAAGTTGGTGGGATGATTGCCCTTGGGATAAGGAAGAATTGATTAGTTTTTGGTGAAGCTCAGGATATTATTCCGGATCCAGGATTTTTTTGAAGGATTTTTTTTACCATTGGAAGATAGGGCTCATTTTTTTAAAACATTATCTTCTATATATTCTATATTTAACATTGTGATATGAAAATAGTTTTCATATTTGTTGTAAATGAAGTTTAAACTCGTGGTTATGCGTTAGAGCGGTGTATTTTTTAGGCCTTCCGACATCGTCGTCTCAATGTTAATTTTCTTTTTTTGTAATAAAGACATATTCTGCCATTTTAAAACCACCAACGTGTGTATTAGGTTTCCCCGTTTCCTAAAATGTATCGTTTATACGTATAATGCTTTAAAACTGTATTTTTTAATTATTATTTTTTTACCTCAGAAGAGATATCAACATTTACCTCAGTGAATGTCAATCGCGGTGTCAGTATTTGATGAACTTATAAAGACTTAGGTGAGTTATAAGTGTGACAAGCATGTGCACGGGATTCTTCCCAGAAGAATGAGTGGTCGCATTAGCTTGTACGACTTAAAATGAGCGAGTTTTTTCACGTTTGGGCCAGTTTTACATGTTGTATCCCGAAGGAATGAAACGAACGTTTTCCTGGCTTACAATTTTATTTGAAGTCACACATGCCTCAAAATACACTCACTTATATAGAATTGAACGCTGAATCCGAAAATGTAAGTGAAATTTACTTGTTTTTTTTTACATTATCTTCTATATATTCTAAATATATATCTGTGCAGCGTCTGTCTTGTGTTGTCACTGAACTACTCCCTCAAACTTTTGTGAAATCGTACTATTCCAACTTGACCCACGGCGGGAGTATGCGCTCTACGCAGAGTGGCGTTCTAGTTATTCACTGTTTTATAGTTTTGCAGATTTATGTTAAAGAGTCTTCTTTGTTGGGAATTCTTTCAAACAATTTGATACTTTGTAAAACGATAATGAAGGGGAAAATGTCATGCTGATGATCGTTTCTTTATTAAGATTGTGCTTTCTCCATTTTGTTCTTTTTAGACGAGCTCACACGTTTTCTTTTTCACTTTTTTTTCCGCTTACTTTTTTACCCCCATCCAAAACCTTGATCTTTTCAACAACTGCCAATGCACCCCAAATCCACCTCCTTGAAATTCCGTTTTCTTTCTTGAAAGTCCTCGTAGTTTATCCCGTGTACCCCACCCCAGCCCTCTCCCTTCAACAGATCTCCTGATGTCCCTGGTCCCTACTGTCGTCGTGCTTCCCTCTCTCTCCCCTTCTTCTCTTCCGCTCCATTTATTATATGTTATATGTGTTTGCCCTTGCACCAGCCTCAACTTAGTATTAAAAAAAAAAAGTTGACTTGCAAATGAAGCAGTTTCAGGAGGTTTTTTTTCACTTTTTGAACACGTTCGAGGATATGAGAGAGTATGTTCAGGTTGGATAGTGCAGAGGTTGCGTGGCTTACCTTTGAGATATGTTGGCTGGGTTTGATTGCGGAGACGACTACAAACTCTTTTCTGATTGTTGCTTAGCTGGTCGGCGCCGTCCCTCGAATGGACACGAACCTGGGTGTCCTGTCTGCTAGCATCAGCTGGTGGACGCTAAAGGTCCCACAGTGAAATTTGCAGTGTAAGTGAGTTGTCGTCAGCACGCTGAACGATTCCTACTCAAACCGGCTGCAGTCAAACGTCAAGCCTTGCCGGTCTGTTTGGGAAAGACGGTCCAAAATATTTGCCCGTTAACACAGGGAAACTTGTAACGAATGCAATTTAAACTTCAAGGCTTTTTTGGAGTTCCCTTACCAGAAACTTAAACGTAGCCAGCACAATGGTTGCCGATCTATGGTTGTTTGTCCATGCTTTATCCTTATCTTTTTTTTAATGCTGAGCATCAAGCAAGGAAGCAGCACATTTTTTGCTATGACTCAGCCAGGGTCGAGTTCAAACCACAGAGACCTCCCAGATGCAGAGCGGACGCTCTAAGCATTACGCCACCATGTCTGGTACCAAATCTTCCTGTATACTTTAATCAGTCCATGCATGTATGGCTAGAGATTTAGGAGATGAGATGTTGAAGTTGAAGCCACTGTGCATCTCTAAACTGGACGCACAATCCATAGGGGGTTCATCATTGCGTGAGAAATGATAAATCCCAGCAAGATAATGGCGTTTGGAGTAACATTGTCACCAAGTTGGCATTCCCTCTACGCGGGGAGGGTTTCACTCAGGAGCTTTTGGCAAGCAGGAAGAGCCGGGTGAGAGCCTGGTGAGGGGTGGGGGTATGTAGCATGGGGTCTGGACCCTGTGTCACCGGAGTGGGAACGAGGGTGCAGCCATTCGCCGCGTGAACATCTCGTAAAGCCACCCTGTCTCCCAGCACTCGCCTCTGAGCTCCGAGAAAGAGAATAAATCTCTAATTAAATTTTACAACATCTCCGCGCGCGCGCTCGGCATCTCATTACGGGGGTCGCTCGGGGTCCGCGCTCGAGCTCGGCATCTCATTACGGGGGTCGCACTCCCCCGCCCGTCTCGACGGACAAAGATCCAGCGGTGATGCCTCATTGCTAATTCTATGGGAACTCCGCATGAGAGTGAAAAAAAAGCACATTCCTCCGACTCCGGGTGTATTCCTCACGCGCTGTCCCTGTGACTCGGCGTGCTCCGGGCGCAGCTGGCGGGAGGATTTTTAGCGGGTGATTAATCGCGCCGGATGGTTGCGGCGCGTGGGCGCTCCTGGAGACCGGGCCGTGTGGGGGAGGCGCGGCCAGGGGAAAGGATCAAGTGGGAAGGTTACAGGCCGGTGTGGGTGTGGTTCTGGAGGTCAGTGGGGATGTGGTTAACGGGCGAGTGGGGATGCGGTTGTCAGGCCAGTGTCGGTGCGGTTATAAATAGGAGGAGAGGCTGTGAGAAGATTAATAATCAGGTAGAGGAGCGGTTAACATACTGGTTCTGGAGGGATGTGGCTTCCATGCCGGGAGTGTATGTGATTTGCAGTTTGGTTGGGAGGAGGAGATGTGGTGAGCACCCTTGGCGAAGGGGGTTTGGTTAATGGGGGTGGGCTTGGTTAGCCAGTGGGGATGAGTTGGTTAACTGGGGGTAAGGGTGGGGTCTGGTTCGCCGGAGGGGGATAAGTTGGTTAGCTGGGGGTAGCGGTGGGGTTTGGTTAGCCGCTGGGGAAAAGTTGGTTAGCTGGGTTTGGGGTTGGGGCTTGTTTAGCCGGTGGGGATACGTTTGTTAGCTGGGTTAGGGGTTGGGGCTTATTTAGCCGGTGGGGAAAAGTTGGTTAGCTGGGTTAGGGGGTTGGGGCTTGTTTAGCCGGTGGGGATAAGTTGGTTAGCTGTGGGTAGGGGTTGGGGCTTGTTTAGCCGGTGGTGGATAAGTTGATTAGCTGGTGGTAGGGGTTGGGGCTTGTTTAGCCGGTGGGGGTAAGTTGGTTAGCTGGGGTAGGGGTTGTGGCTTGGTTAGTCGGTGGGGGTAAGTTGGTTAGCTGGGGGGTGGAGGTTAGGGCTTGGCTAGCTGGTGAGGATAAGTTGCTTAGCTGGGGTAGGGGTTGGGGCTTCGCCAACCGGTGGTGATAAGTTGGCTAGCTGGGGTCGGGGTTGGGGCTTGTTTAGGCGGTGGGGATAAGTTGCTTAGCTGGGGTAGGGGTTGGGGTTTGTTTAGGCGGTGGGGATAAGTTGCTTAGCTGGGGTCGGGGTTGGGGCTTGTTTAGGCGGTGGGGATAAGTTGCTTAGCTGGGGTAGGGGTTGGGACTTGTTTAGCCGGTGGGGATAAGTTGGTTAGCTGGGGTAGGGGTTGCGGCTTGGTTAGTCGGTGAGGATAAGTTGGTTAGCTGGGGGTAGGGGTTGGGGATTGTTTAGCCGGTGGGGATAAGTTGGTTAGCTGGTGGTAGGGGTTGGGGCTTGTTTAGTCGGTGGGGGTAAGTTGGTTAGCTGGGGGTGGAGTTTGGGGCTTGTTTAGCCGGTGGGGATAAGTTGGTTAGCTGGTGGTAGGGGTTGGGGCTTGTTTCGCTGGGGGAGGGGGGGGGGGTAAGTTGGTTAACTGGGGGTGGAGGTTGGGGCTTGTTTAGCCGGTGGGGATAAGTTGGTTACCTGGGGGTCGAGTTTGGGGCTTGTTTAGCCGGTGGGGATAAGTTTGTTAGCTGGGGGTAGAGGCTGGGGCTTGTTTAGCCGGTGGGGATAAGTTGGTTCGCTGATGGTAGAGGTTGGGGCTTGGCTAGCCGGTGGGGATAAGTTGGTTAGCTGGGGGTAGGGGTTGGTGCTTGTTTTGACGGTGGGGATAAGTTGGTTAGCTGGGGGTAGGGGTTGGGCTTGTTTAGCCGGTGGGGATAAGCTGGTTAGCTGGGGGTAGCAGTTGCGGCTTGGTTAGTCGATGGGGATAAGTTGGTTAGCTGGGGGTACATGTTGGGGCTTGGTTAGGCGGTGGGGATAAGCTGGTTAGCTGGGGGTAGCAGTTGCGGCTTGGTTAGTCGATGGGGATAAGTTGGTTAGCTGGGGGTACATGTTGGGGCTTGGTTAGGCGGTGGGGATAAGTTGGTTGGCTGGTGGTACAGGTTGGGGCTTGGTTAGTCCGTGGGGATAAGTTGGTTAGCTGGGGGTACAGGTTGGGGCTTGGCTAGCTGGTGGGGATAAGTTGGTTAGCTGGGGATACAGGTTGGGGCTTGGTTAGCCGGTGGAGATAAGTTGGTTAGCTGGGGATACAGGTTGGGGCTTGGCTAGCCGGTGGAGATAAGTTGCTTAGCTGGGGGTACAGGTTGGGGCTTGCTTAGTCGGTGGGGATAAGTTGGTTAGCTGGGGGTACAGGTTGGGGCTTGGTTAGTCGGTGGGGATAAGTTGGTTAGCTGGGGATACAGGTTGGGGCTTGGCTAGCCGGTGGGGATAAGTTGGTTAGCTGGGGGTGCAGGTTGGGGCTTGGCTAGCCGGTGGGGATAAGTTGGTTAGCTTGGGGTACAGGTTGGGGCTTGGCTAGCCGGTGGGGATAAGTTGGTTAGCTGGCGGTACAGGTTGGGGCTTGGCTAGCCGGTGGGGATAAGTTGGTTAGCTGGGGGTACAGGTTGGGGCTTGGCTAGCCGGTGGAGATAAGTTGCTTAGCTGGGGGTAGAGGTTGGGGCTTGGCTAGCCGGTGGGGATAAGTTAGTGAGCTGGGGGTACAGGTTGGGGCTTGGCTAGCCGATGGGGATAAGTTGGTTAGCTGGGGATACAGGTTGGGGCTTGGTTAGCCGGTGGAGATAAGTTGGTTAGCTGGGGATACAGGTTGGGGCTTGGCTAGCCGGTGGAGATAAGTTGCTTAGCTGGGGGGTACAGGTTGGGGCTTGCTTACTCGGTGGGGATAAGTTGGTTAGCTGGGGGTACAGGTTGGGGCTTGGTTAGTCGGTGGGGATAAGTTGGTTAGCTGGATATACAGGTTGGGGCTTGGCTAGCCGGTGGGGATAAGTTAGTGAGCTGGGGGTACAGGTTGGGGCTTGGCTAGCCGGTGGGGATACGTTGGTTAGCTGGGGGTACAGGTTGGGGCTTGGCTAGCCGGTGGGGATAAGTTGGTTAGCTGGGGGTACAGGTTGGGGCTTGGCTAGCCGGTGGGGATAAGTTGGTTAGTTGGGGGTACAGGTTGGGGCTTGGCTAGCCGGTGGAGATAAGTTGCTTAGCTGGGGGTAGAGGTTGGGGCTTGGCTAGTCGGTGGGGATAAGTTAGTGAGCTGGGGGTACAGGTTGGGGCTTGGCTAGCTGGTGGGGATAAGTTGGTTAGCTGGGGGTACAGGTTGGGGCTTGGCTAGCCGGTGGAGATAAGTTGCTTAGCTGGGGGTAGAGGTTGGGGCTTGGTTCACCGGTGGGGATAAGTTGGTTAGCTGGGGGTAGAGGTTGGGGCTTGGCTAGCCGGTGGGGATACGTTGGTTAGCTGGGGGTAGATGTTGGGGCTTGGCTAGCCGGTGGGGATAAGTTGGTTAGCTGGGGGTACAGGTTGGGGCTTGTTTAGCTGGTGGGGATAAGTTGCTTAGCTGGGGGTACAGGTTGGGGCTTGGCTAGCCGGTGGGGATAAGTTAGTTAGCTAGGGGTACAGGTTGGGGCTTGGCTAGCCGGTGGGGATAAGTTGGTTAGCTGGGGGTACAGGTTGGGGCTTGGCTAGCCGGTGGGATAAGTTGGTTAGCTGGGGGTAGAGGTTGGGGCTTGGCTCGCCGGTGGGCATAAGTTGGTTAGCTGGGGGTACAGGTTGGGGCTTGGCTCGCCGGTGGAGATAAGTTGCTCAACTGGGGGTAGTGGTTGCGGCTTGTTTAGTAGGTGGGGATAAGTTGGTTAGCTGGGGGTACAGGTTGGGGCTTGGTTAGTCGGTGAGGATAAGTTGGTTAGCTGGGGGTACAGGTTGGGGCTTGGCTCGCCGGTGGAGATAAGTTGCTCAACTGGGGGTAGTGGTTGCGGCTTGTTTAGTAGGTGGGGATAAGTTGGTTCGCTGGGGTTACAGGTTGGGGTTTGGCTAGTCGGTGGGGATAAGTTGGTTAGCTGGGGTTACAGGTTGGGGTTTGGCTAGTCGGTGGGGATAAGTTGGTTCGCTGGGGTTACAGGTTGGGGTTTGGCTAGTCGGTGGGGATAAGTTGGTTAGCTGGGTGTTGGGTTGGTTATCAGGCCGTGGGTGTTCATGCTGATGGTCCATCGTTAGTG
This sequence comes from Myxine glutinosa, assembly GCF_964187855.1. Classification (NCBI taxonomy): domain Eukaryota; kingdom Metazoa; phylum Chordata; class Myxini; order Myxiniformes; family Myxinidae; genus Myxine; species Myxine glutinosa. Next base: position 145,111,265 of record NC_136263.1, read on the forward strand.
GGCTGGAGGCAGGGGAGGGTTGGCTATCAGGCCGGGGGCCCGAGCGGGTTGGTTATCAGGTTGGTTATCAAGTTGGAAGGCGATGTTGTTTAGCTGGTGGGGAAACGCGGTTGGTTTAGAAGTGGTTGGAGGAGACGAGGCTGGGGAGTTTGTCAGGACCAGTTGGTCGCAGGCTTGGGGGGGGGGGGGGGGGGGGGAGAGGGTGGAGAAGATGGGGGATAGAAGGGATGTGCTAGTAAGTTGGCTGGGGAGGGAGTTGTTGAGCTGGCCTGGAACCACGAACGTTATGTCTGCGTCTGTTGCACGTCCTGTCGGTGTCAGGGACAGAAACGCAATCCTCATCTTGTAGCCGGGCCCACGTTTTCTCAGCAGACGAACCATGGGCGCCATTAATATTTGTTAACTCTCTACTGCGCATTGGTGTAAACATGACTCGTATTTCCCCAGTACAAGTCCAACACCCAGAGTTCACGGCCTGTCTCACCTGTGGCCCCATATGACCCGTTCATATCCGATCGGTTAATTGATAACACAACTTTCATTGAATGAGGATCAAAAGCAAATGAAAACTACCCAAGCATGTGACAACCAAACCACTGCCTGTTTTGTCATTAAAAGAAATTTCACATTTGTAATGAATTTGTTCAAAAGTGTGATATTAGCTTTTAAACTTAAGGTGAGTAAAACTTTTTAATCATTTGTTGTACTAATTTAATTTATTCCATCATTTCTGTCGTTAGGTGATCCTGGATTTTTGTCCCCCGTCGCACCGCGGAGCGAAAGGGGGACGATGGTTTTCCCCTCCGTCCGTGTGTCCGTCCGTCCGTCCGTCCGTCCGTGTGTCCGTCCGTCCGGCCGTGTGTCCGTCCGTCCGTATGTGCGTGCGTGCGTGCGCGAAGGACCGCATTTGGTGTGTGGGTGCAACCCACGTCAAAATCCAATATGGCCGCCGCCATGTACGTCCGACGCCATGTATGTCTGAACCTTGTGAGCGGAATATCTTGAAAAATAAGCGAAGTACCAACTTCCAATCTGGTGTGTGGGTGTATCGAGGCATAAGGAAGAACGCTATTGAAAAGTGGTTCGCCACGTCAAAATCCAAGATGGCCGCCACCATATATATGTCATTTTTTTTTCTTTTTTCTTTTTTTCTTTTTTTTGTATACTGAATCGAGGCTCGTGAAAGAGCTAAACGTGAAAGCGTGAAAGAGTCTGAACTTTGTGAGCGAAATATCGTGAAATATAAACGAACTACTCACGTCTAATCTGGTGTGTGGGTGTATCTCGGCATCAGGAAGAACGCTATTGAAAATTGGGTCGCCACGTCAAAATCCAAGATGGCCGCCACCATATATATGCCTGAACCTTGTGAGCGAAATATCTTGAAAAATAAACGAACTACTAACTTCTAATCTGGTGTGTGTGCGTATCTACGCATAAGGAAGAAGGCTATTGAAAATTTGGTCGCCATGTCAAAATCCAAGATAGCCGCCGCCATGTATGTCTGAACCTTGTGAGTGGAATATCTTGAAAAATAAGCGAAGTACCAACTTCTAATCCGGTGTGTGGGTGTATCTATGCATAAGGAAGAACGCCATTGAAAATTGGGTTGCCATGTCAAAATTCAAGATGGCTGCCTTGCGTCTTCCACTTTGTTAACTCACATCACTTCACCGACGGGGGACCTCGGCGTAACGCTTGTTTTCAATGTAACGCGCTTGTATTGATTAAGCACCTCTGCCCTTCCCCCACCGTTCCTCATATGCGTCATCTATATATTACGTATGGACGGAAGGGCAATGGGATAACATGGAGGAAAGGAAGAAAACAGGATGATATGAAAGAAAGGATCCGGTGTGGGAGGATAAAGAGGTGAGGGGAGAGGAAGAACAATCATACAAAGGGGAGAAGGAGGGGTTAAAAATTTTGCCGAATTTGCATACGTAATAAATACATGCCCTACTAATCCTAATCCATGACATTTTGCGCGTCTCACGTTTTCTCACGTTCGCTTAATGCACGAGAGTTGATCAGGCTGAGCGCACACGGAGAGGACAAAAAACTAACATTGATCAGTTTAAAGGTTTAAATGGCCTACTACCACTACTACTACCACACTACTACTACTACTACTACAACTACTACTACCACCACTACTACCACTACTACTACTACTACTACTACTACTACTACTACCACTACTACTACCACCACTACCAGTACAACTACCACTACTACTACTACCAGTACTACTACCATGACTACCAGTACTACTACCACTACTACTACCACCCCTACCAGAACTACTACCACTACTACTACTGATTCTGATGTACCATACCCTGTTGTAGTGCGTGGGTGATGCTGAAGCAGTTTATTGGCAGGGGTTATAGTGGGTGGTTTGTCATTGCCTTCCCAGCAGTCGTTATGGAAGGCATTTGTAATTTGTTCAGGGTGTCGGCGATGGCTTGCCTACTCTTCACGAAGGACACCATGGGATATTTAACATGTACCGATTCATTCAGGCAGACGGAACGCCAAGTTCAACGTCCATCCGTGGGACGGCACACGCATTGATGAACGACCCTGTCTGTGAATGACAGGTTATAGCTGCGCCAAGATTCGAACACAGGCTTCGACAGCTTAGAGTCGTATGCGCGTAACTCGAAGGCATCCTCCCAGCCTCTACTACTTTAATGGCTCCAGTTTTTCCAACCTTCTTCTGGGGTTGGCTGGGGAAAGTTTTTTTTTTTTTGCTTAAATATTTGATGCACTTGCCGGCCAGGACCGAAGTTCCACCGAAGGTGGTAAAAATTTGTATTTTGTTAAGGGTGCCGGTGATAACTCGCCTGATGGCCACCAACATCCAACAGCACTCCTTTAATGTCCTTCTGATGGACGGAACATGTGAAACACCGAAATCACAGTTTATAGCTGGATCGGGATTCAAACCCTGGCTCGACAGCTCAAAGGTGAAAGTGCAAAGCTCTAAGCTACACACATAAATTAAAGGATTAGGAAGAAATATTCAGATAAAAATTATACAAAATTGACAGTTTTGTAAAATGTCAATCATCACCTATTTTGTTTTTTTAAAGTCAGGCCACGGACTTAGTGATCGCCCTTTGGTACATCCCTCGCGTATACCCAATCAGTGCTCGAGTCGTCAGTACAAAGATGAAATAGTTTATTGAGTACTTTAAGCCATACACTTTCTGATGGCAAACAAAATCGATTGCAAATTGTTGTTACAAGAGCAATGCTAACACAATTAAACAAAATGACTCGGGTATCATGTAATAATTTATACATACTATGAATATATAATAAGGTTATGTACAAATCAAAGGACAAATGCATGCCTATAACATATTCTTTCCATAAGCGTCTTATGGCAAATGAAATTCATGTTAAGGAATGATTCTTGTTTGTTTTCTTGAAACGAGTCTCGGTTGGTCCTGAAATGAATCTGCGGCTTCGTAACAATTGTAAGATTATAAAAAAAAGTTATTTTAAAGATTGGTGTTAAAAGTTTTGTGGAACATCAACTTTATTTGCATAAAACTATTAAGGATTGAAACTAAGATTTGAAAAGAATTCCTTTAATAAAGCGTTGCATTTTCCATCATTTATTCGATTAATTCAAATTTGATTTGTATTGCAGCAATTGCAACGTCAAAAAACAAACAAAAAAAAAAATACAGAAATAAAAACAAGTTTAATAAACAGGCACTTTTACAGTTATTGAAAATATTCACAATTCTACGAACAATTTAACAAGAAGTTAATGCTGTAAAAATATATATATATATTTATATATATATATATACGATGAAGGCACCTGCGTGATCTGTCGTAAGAAAATTACTCTGTGGCTTTCAAATCATACAGCATTGATATCAACCTAAAATGATTTAATTGCCTTAAAATTACAAGCTGTGAATTTTTTTTTTTACTGATTTTAAAACGATAAGGAAGACTTCTTGTCCTCACGGAGGATTGAAATATGTAATTGGTAAAAATTAAAATTGTCATGGGAATAATAACACGTTTGAAATGATGGTGCTGCGGCTAGCGAGTCGTCATGGAACTGCCATGGCATCACGTCCATTGGAGGTTGGTCGGACTACATGGCATGACGTTTCGACACCGCCGAGGATGTGCTTACCCCGGTACGCACTCTTCATGTAGAGATTCGGGAAGTTTACTGTATGAGGATTGCGGTCACGAGAGATGGACATTTTCACTCGAATAGGAGCACGTGGCTCCAAAATGCGTCCACGTAGCTAGACCCATAAACAGCAGACATACGCTTGATGCCTGCATCAACGTGGAACTCTAAAAACGTTTGCTCCTTCATTAAGGGAAGCTTTGACTACTTGAAGCTAAAATGCCGGTGAATCCCATATGCAGAATGCATCATGGTTGTGTGGTGTGCACACGTGTTCACCATAAGCCTTGTACCTTAATGCGGTTCACCTGAACTTCCCTTTTTTATTTTTTAAGAATGTGTTGAGGTCAAGGTGTGTACCGCTTCATGTTCACGGTCGGGTGAGCTGGGTATAGACTGGCTGCTCCCATGGTGGTGGGCTGTGTGTCGGTGGGAGTGACGCAGCCTCTGCCACTGGTGTGTATGAGGCACGCTGGGAAGGACCCATGTATGAAAATGTAGAGTACAAAGCTCCAGGTTGTGCCCCGGCAACGTGACCCCCATAGTAGCCACCTTGATGTGGTCCATGTGGGTCAGAGTAGCTATACTGTGACCGCGTAATTGTGGGGACCACTGTGGCCCCATAGTGCTGCAGATTGAATGGGATGTAATTTCCGAGGTGCGGGTGTTGCTGACTTTGTGGGGGTGAGTGTTGCTGCTGTTGCGACTGCTGCTGTTGCTGTTGTTGCTGTGGTTGCTGACCTGTCTGCGTCTGCACCTGCGCAGCCTGCGTGTCGCTGTAATGGCTGGGGCTGAGTTGTTCGGTCTTGACATGTGTGCGCACTTCGGCATTCATTGGACTCGATGATGGAGCACTGGGTGCAGGTAGTGGTGTCTTGGTTCCAGATGTCAACCAAGTGTGTGGTGTTCCTCCTCCAACAAGACCATACACACTAGGTGGTGCATACACTCCCTGGCCAGGGTGCCCGTTGGGTGGTAGATATTGGTCAAACTCGTTGACGTCGAAGGATTCCATATTGGAGATGACCTCGCGACTCAGTTCACGAATGTCCACATTGCTGAAGTCGATGTGTTGCCGACCTCCCTCCTGCAGAGGGCGTCCTTCACGTTTGATGTCAAGCTTGTTGCCATGCACCTCTGTCTTGGGAGTAGTCGGGGGTGTAGGCGGACCCTGCGAGTTCCCTGTCGAAGGTGAAGAGGAGGGCGAAGAAAGGAGATGGTGATAACTCACAGCGTTAGATATCCTTCACAGAATGTTTGAAGTTTCCACGTCAACTTTTTGACATTTCATATGAATTACGAATTGTGTTATGTGATGGAGGATGGCATTCTGATTTTTCGAATAAGCATTCCCAATGATACTGATTTATTAAGATAGTTGCGCAAAAAATGCCTCCAAAACATGATGATGAGGTGAATGTTTCGTGGTGATGGTAATGATGATGTATAGTTGTGGGGTCGATAGTTTCACCAGGCAGACATTATAAAACAGTATATGGCTTCATGGTAATTGATTAGCATTGGATTTTATATTTACTTGGCACATATTTGTATCGTTTTCAGGTAGTGTAAGAAAGACGTAGACAATTTCCACAGAAGATGTGACTGTTTTACCATCATATGTGGTCATGTGAAGAAGGTTCAAGCATTCAAAAGGGTGTCAGCGCTCTTGTTTGGAACTGGTAATAAATTGGTGACCGCTGTCAGGTGTCAGATGTAGAGTGGTGAAATAGAGGATGGAGCGGTCATCAACGAACCTGAGTGATCGCTTGGGGAGTGTGCATCAGGGGCACCATGCGGAGAGTCTGTCAGAGCTTTGTACAGGGTGACCGGAGCCGGATGCGAGTCCTCTCCCATCCCGTCTGCATCTGCTTGGCCCCCTTTGCCTGCCTTGCGGCGCCGAGGCTGGTACTTGTAGTCAGGGTGGTCCTTCTTGTGCTGTACGCGGAGCCTTTCGGCTTCCTCCACGAAAGGTCGCTTCTCATTCTCACTCAGCAAACTGTGAGGGGAGAGTTTTCAAAGAACGTCCTCAGTACCCCAGTAAAGTACATCCAGTGCACTCAGCCTATATCAGGTCAACCACAGTGCTACAAAAAATGCTCATTCACAAAAATGTAACTTAGGATGAGTTTCCAGACAGTCAGCAAGAAGAACCACCTTTAGAGGCCATTTTCCCCCGCAGAGCAGGGGTTGGCCTTTTTCAGGCACCGTGGTCCCCTTTTTGAAGTAATATTTTATGGCCGGATGCCCTTCCTGCCACCAACCCTGTTAGTCAACACACAGGGAATTACCAGTGAACTGGTACTCAATTTGCCGACCTCGGAAGGATGACAGGCTGAGTCAACCCCCCTGGCGTTAATTCAGCGATCCCCGAGATTCAAACTCAGTATCCTAGGATCCCAAGCCGGCACCCTAACCGCTAAGTCAACACCAGGCAACAGTTAGCAAGAATGGAGTAATTTGGTAAGGTGACCAAATTCAAGTGACGATCTCCTTGCATTTTGGAATATCCAGGGCAGAGGATGGCGCGCTCACAACAGCGTCCTTTCGAGCAACAGTTATACTTAACTGGTATGATCAACAGACGCAGATTGCTGGAAGCCGACCAAGTGCAACCTTTGCTTAAGATGTGCCCTGATGCTTCGTCTGTTTATCTCAAGGCTTTACACAATTACCTAGCACACACACACACACACATATATATATATATATATATATATATATATATATATATATATATATATATATATATATATATATATATATATATATATATATATAATTGACCGTCCATGGCGAATCACTTGCCAGAATGAACATGGAAAGTAAGTAAAATTAACCCTTCACGGCAGGAAACGCATAACTATACATTTTTGGTGGAATCGAGTACAGAATGGGGTGAAAGTAACTTAATGATGGGGGAGAAATAAAACTAAGTCAATACTGATAAGATGTATGGACGGATCATTGGCTCCAGCACAACCGGTGTTGAACTCACCGCCAAAGCTTCCCGAGGGTCTTGCTGAGCTCGGCGTTGTGCAGGTGTGGGTACTGATCGGCAAGCTTGCGACGCGCTGCCTGCGCCCACACCATGAACGCGTTCATGGGACGCTTGACGTGCGGCTTCGCCTTGGACGAGCCGTTTACGCGCACCGGCATGGGCACCAGGGTCCAGTCGTAGCCCTTGAGGACCTGGCTCACGGCCTCGCGGATGCATGCGGGGAACTTGTCGTCGTCCTCGGAGGAAGTTTTTCGTTCGCCCTCTCTGCCGGCGGAGCCTCCGCTGCCACCCGCCACCTCGTCGAGCAATCCGCGCCGCGCCGACCCTTGGCTGTCGGTCTCGGAACCGGCGAGCGAGTCCACTGTAGATCCCACCGAGCTGTGCTCTGACAGGGCCGGGCTCGGCGTCGCTGACATTCGCTCGTCTTCCATTGTTCGCCTGTCGTTTCGAAGTTCGGTGATCGGAAGAGGTGCACGTAGCCCGAACTTGCTACCCGTTCTCGGCTCCGCTCCAACACTCCAAAGGAGCTTCTGATCCCCACCCCCCCTGTCGAGTTTGTCTCGCTCTCGCTGCCTGTGCTTTCTCTGTCCACTTTTTCCCAGCCCTCGCCCTCTTTCCCTCCTTCTGGCCGTGTCGCAGTTGACCGTCCGAGAGGCGGAACGTAGAGGTTTTAAATCCCAACTGGAGAAAGTTACGTCGAACTCTTCCAGTGCTGAGGTGTTGCATCAATCACATGCCAAGGTTGCGAGGGCTCCTCCTATTGGTCAGAAGTTTTGGGGGCGGGGTTAGACTAGCTAATAAATATATCAAGAGTTGTGAAAAGATCCGCCATGACAGATGCTGAGACGCCTGATGCAAAATCGGCCCATCATGCTGAATGTGCACAACAAAAACAATACAATAACCACAACAACAACAGCATGTGTGTGTTTTTCGAGAAATTTGATCACGTGAAACGCCTGGATATATCCATACTCAATACAGTTTTTTTAAATACTTTGCATATAAACCTCTGAATTATTTACGACTTTGATTTCATGTACAAAACAATGTGTTCAAGATGCAATTGTCTGTCGTTTGTATCTTCAACAGACTGTTTTGCACATGATTCAAACAATCTGTTGAAGAGGCAATCATCGATCATTGACTTTCCGTAGAGACGATTTGTGATACTTAATGACCAGTGAACCTTCTGTGTTTAAAAGGATTGTAAAAATAAACAGTAATTCAATCAAATGTTTTACATTATAAATGAATATATATATATATATATACACACACACACACACACACGCACGCACGCACGCACGCACAAGTTCAAAACACACGTGGTCACAAGTGTGCCGCACTGACCGGGTCCTCAGTCGGGGTCCTCAGCATCATCCCGTTTCGGCCCTTCAACCTCGATACGGTCAGCTATGGTGGGCCAGCAGGGACACATTCACATCCACATGCAGGAACTACACCTGGATGCGTACATACCCCCACCCCCAGCCAGTGCGAACAACAACAACAACAACAACAACAACAACAACAACAACAACAACAACACCAACACCACCACCTCCGCATTCAGAATCCACAGCACCAAACAAACATGGTGGAACACTCAAACACCCACCTTTATATCCTTCACCATTCACCAACAAAACACACCAGATCATTCATACACACACACACACACACACACACACACACACACACACACACACACACACACACACACACACACACACACAACCTCAACCAACCAACCACCTACCCTTACATCATACACCACTCAACATACAAAAACACACACTCATGCAGAAATTAATTCATGCAAAAACACACAAACTCACCCACTCACTCATATACACAAAATAAGATATAATAATGGTGGGAAACCCCCCCCCCCCCCCCCCCCAAAAAAAAAACCACACACAACCAACCTACACCGTTCGACGTGCCTCCATAAACTTCCCCCATATCCAAAATGAGCCTTTCAAGGCAACCTGGGCCACCTTGTCACACATCCTCCTTCTTTCTGTCCCACACATTCCCAGCCGAGCAAGAAATGCAGAAAAGGAATTGCCAATATACCCTCTACACCCCACCTCAAATGGCTGACACGAAACATATATATATAATGAATGTGCCTGCATGTAAATAAATATATAAATATATATATATATAGTGCCTGTATGTAAATAAATAAATATATATTGTATACAGTATACACACATGTATGCACATACCAGTAGGTACACTAAGTATTTGTATGAGTGATAGAGTGGCTAGAGTGTATGAGTGGCTGGAGAGACCTTGATATATATGTTATTGTGGACATTATGACGTAATGAATTGAAGAGGATAATGTTATATGATCGTGTCCTGCCGAAGCCCATGGTTGTGATTTTCCAGCGTCTTTCTCATCGTACATCAATTAATGAAAATATAATTTTCTCTTGCACAAAAGTATATATATACAATTATTCTTTCATGTACAGCGTAATTAACCCTTTTTTTTTTATATAACGCTGTATGTTTTCAAATCAAATTCAAAGTACAAACTAAACAAGCGTATAATATGTATGAAATCACTTCGCAAAAATGGAAACTTTTTGTTTTGGGGTGTTCAGACACGGTGCATCCTCGTCTATCAACGGGAGCGTCTAATGAGACACCTTTGTATACGTCCGTGTTTCGGATTCGTGGCTATGTTATCGTAATCTGGTAAATGCAGTAAACTTGCGTAAACGAGTACACACCGTTCGATCGCATCGTCAGTTCGGACATTTGTTTATTACTCACGCCAAACAGTGTTACAAACTACACACGTGACAACAACTCTGAGAAGATCGTTTGCTCATTCACCAGCGATTGCAAATCGATTGAAAGTCCCCAGGTTAATGCTACACAAATGCATTTGCACATTACGTTCGGATTCCCCGCCGCGACCTGTGCACGAGACGGGGGAGTACCTGGGGAACGTTCATCCTGCGCGTGATGAGGGTCTCTTCGCGATGCTCAAAGCTCCACCCCCACCACATCCCCCCCCCCCCCCCCCGAAGTCACCTCCTCTAATAATTATTCTCGCTAACGGTGTAGATACGGTTTGTGAAGTAGGTTAATCGTGTCCATTGAATCGGTGCACGGCCCCCGATGGGGGTCCAGCACGTGCTCACCACTTTGTTCGCCTCTGGCCGCTTTGGGGTTTCGCTGATTTTTATTTCAAACTAAAACAAGTCCCATGCCTTGAGGAACCCAAGAGAGATCTGCACACCTTGCGACCCTTTTCGAAGCGTCGCGATTGTAACAAAAGGAAGGGTCTGCGCGCTCAAAGGAGGAAAAACGAATTCGAAATTTTCCCCCTCTTAATGTCATGGGATCTGCACTGCTTGGGAATACCCCGCGGAACTACTCGACTTTACACGGTCAAATATATTTACTCAGCCTAAAGATCTCCCCTTACATGATCACCGAGGTTGCTTGTGGTCACATGTTATACATGTTTACATCACTCTGGTGATGTCGGCCATTAACGTCTCAAACACCTTTGTATGCTGCATTTGCTTTGAGCAAGAGTGGACCCCATAGTGTTCACGTGGTCTCTCAATGGTGGCCGAATGTGACAAATGAGCTGATGTAATAAAACTTAAATTCCGTTGGGCCCTGCACTGTTGACCAAAGTCCCATGAGAGTTTCACGAGACATTCCAACGTGTATTGGCATGACGTGCTGTATACAGTGACGTAGACACGATTAAACATGTGTATGTGCATTTTGTGTGTGTGTGTGTGTGTGCGTGTGTGTATATATATACACATGACGTATATGATATATATATATATATATATATATATATATATATATATATATATATACTGCATAAATATACATAGATATATATATATATATACATATACTGCATAAATATATATATACTGCATAAATATACATAGATATATACTGCATAAATATACATAGATATATACTGCATAAATATACATATATATATATATACTGCATAAATATACATATATATATATATACTGCATAAATATACATATATATACTGCATAAATATACATATATATATATACTCCATAAATATACATATATATACTGCATAAATATACACATATATACTGCATAGATATACACATATATACTGCATAGATATACACATATATATACTGCATAAATATACATATATATACTGCATAAATATACATATATATACTGCATAAATATACATATATATATACTGCACAAATATACATATATATACTGCATAAATATACATATATATACTGCATAAATATACATATATATATACTGCATAAATATACATATATATACTGCATAAATACATATATATACGGCATAAATACATATATATACTGCATAAATATATATATATACTGCATAAATATATATATATACTGCATAAATATACATATATACTGCATAAATATACATATATACTGCATAAATATACATATATACTGCATAAATATACATATATACTGCATAAATATACATATATACTGCATAAATATACATATATACTGCATAAATATACATATATACTGCATAAATATACATATATATATACTGCATAAATATACATAGATATATACTGCATAAATATACATATATATATATATATACTGCATAAATATACATATGTATATATATACTGCATAAATATACATATATATATATATATATACTGCATAAATATACATATATATACTGCATAAATATACACATATATACTGCATAGATATACACATATATACTGCATAAATATACATATATATATACTGCATAAATATACATATATATACTGCACAAATATACATATATATACTGCATAAATATACATATATATATATACTGCATAAATATACATATATATACTGCATAAATATACATATATATACTGCATAAATATACATATATATACTGCATAAATATACATATATATACTGCATAAATATACATATATATATATATATATATACTGCATAAATATACATATATATACTGCATAAATATACATATATA
>NC_136263.1:145128491-145168491 GCF_964187855.1 Myxine glutinosa
ACGGAACAAACTGGTTTAATCCGAAACCACAAAACACGCAACCATGACAGCAAATTCCATAAATATGATTTAATAAAAATAACCCAAAGAATAAAATTGAAAGGTGAGGTAAACTAAAATTCTAACTGAGGTACCTTCACACACGACTCAAAAACGGACAATGGGAAAGATAAAACAAAATAAAATGTTCCTTTTTATAGTGCACTTAGCTCATCGTCCCCACGAGATATTTTTCAAAGGTGATGGCGATGGTCCGGTCCGGTCCGATGCCTCCCACGCCGGAGCGCCCCAAAATGGCGCCAGCACCACACGTCGAAAACGCCCAGGCACGAGGAAAGCAGTTGAGACAGCCCTCTTTCACCTCCACTGTCTGGGGTAGCACACGCAGCCTTCAGCTTCCTTGCTGAGCCAACACACCCGCAAAAACCTCCTCACTCCGATATTCAAAACCGCTCCAAAAGCTCTCCTCAAAAGCGCACACACAGCCAAGCTCACAATCGGCCAAGCAAAGATGGCACCCATCTTGCTCATGCAAAAACCAGCGAGAGAGAGAGACACATGCTCTTCTTCTTCCTATTCAGAGCCAATCACCGAACGTCCCTCCCAGTTCACCCCGCCCACAACCTCCATGCTAATCATGTCCCTCATGGGTGTGGCCTGTTTCCTATGGTCCTTTCGAGGCAGGGCTTCGTCTGTTCGGCAATGTTCGGGTTCTGTCCGCGGTTGTTGTCGTTAAACGGAGGTTTTGCATGGCCAACCTTGTAAATGTAAAACGTAAAGGGAAAATCACAGAGGGAAATCACATACTGGGGAAAACTAACCTTAATCCCGAAGTATTTATCATTGCTTCACCCCTCGTGTGAAGATATAAACAATCTTAAGCTACAGTCTCCCTACTTAAGTACATCGAGATTTCTCCTACGCATCTACGGTCCATGCTATGATTATACAAACCTACCTTTACTATGGGATTCTTTCATCTACCCCCATAAACGTAACAATATATATATTGTTGCGGATCTCGAACGTCGGCTCTCCCCCTATCAAGGGGGGGTTAATCCCCTTGTCCTTTTATCTTGCCGACGCGAGTCCTGGAAGTTAAAATGTCCTTCCCGGCGCGGCGTTAGGTAGGGTTTGTTTGGCCTAGGGGTTCACTACTACCTAATTACTAACACCGACCGGAAACGAGGGAATAACTCCCGCTCGAACCACGGATATGATGGAAAATGCCGAGCGGATAGCAATCCGCGATCCGAGCTGTTAACAGGGACTAAACCCGATTATGGCGGTTCCGATCGTGCCACGTTTACCCAATGAGAGAAAAGACGTATGCGATCGAATAAGAGGAAACCCAGAAAATAGGAAGAACAGATTGGTTTATGAATTATATACAAAGAAAGAAGAAGATGAAACGAAAGAAATGTACAGGATCGGGAGAGGAAGAAGAAGCACACATGGCAGCCTTAAACAGTCTTATTCTTAATACCCCAGGACAAACGGGCCCGTCTCACATACACTCAAACGGGGATTGTAGATGGGTGATGGTCATCAGCGCGTCCAGGCTCCAGCCCGGCTCCGGTCCAGGCTCCGATCCAGGCTCCGGTCCAGCGGGCGAAACCCGGCAGGCAGCTCCGCCTGTAGTTGGAACGCGAACGGCCAATTATATAACGGGGGGGGGGGGGGAGGCTGGTGTCCTAGCGGCGTATGTAATACGTGCACACTCATGCCAAACGCCCCCTCTCCAAAGTCCTGCCTTTAACTCCCAACGCCAGCGAGCCCTCTTTAATCACAGTAGTCCTGGACAGTTCTCTCATCAGCGCGCTTCCTTGCAGTCCGGTGAAATGTGCGCTCTCCCAATAAGCCTTTTCAAATCAGCACCAGCGAGCAAGTCCTTTCGCAAAGCGCATATAACCACGAGTTCTTTTACCAAGCGCGCTTCCAACAAGAGTCCTCTGGTAAGTTCTTCTCAATGCGCTCTCTCCCATAAATCCTGTGAAAGGGCTTTGCGTTCGTGCTTTTATAAGTCAAGCAGCGATCGCTACGCGAGCCCAAAAACCACGCCTATCAGGCGATCCTACCTCAGCCCTGGTTGGCTGGGCATCACTTACCGGCCACGCCCTGATGGTGGGTTGACGTGGCCACACCTTATTCCTGGCGCTCCGCCCCTTTTTCCGGGCCTCACCTCATGGCTTATGGCGGCGTTTGGGCGGAAGCCCAGCGAGGTTGCGAGCAGCGAAGGCTGCTGCTGCTGGCCGAGGAGCGTACCAAATTGGGAGGGCCGTGGGGCACAGACAGGAGGGTGTGCCTAATGGCGTCGCTTGGAGATGGAGGCTGTAAAAATAAAATGGAATGGGCCTACTTCTTATTTGATTGACACAACGCAGATTCAACGATTGGAAACATGGCCTTACCTATACACATACTAATGAAATAACTGAAGTCCTATGATGACCTACGTGTTGCTTGTGGCCTCACTATGGGGTGCTACCTTTAACCTTTTAATGATGTCATATTTACAAGTGTGGGTTCTCAAAACCACAACACTGCACCCCCCCCCCCCCCCTTTTCCTAGGCTCGCCCTGAGTAGAAACAATAGGACTATCTTTTAATTAGTGTCACACTTAGGTGTGGTTACCCTCTACATTTAACCTACTACCCTGAGTGCGACAGTTTTAACACTAGATATGTCCCCCCTGCTGCATTGCGTCCTACATAACTGACTCACGCCCACAATTAACCGAACTACGGAATGGTTCTCAAACTACACATAGAGCTGGTGGGGAGCATTATTTACAAGACTACTATTATTTACGCTACAAACCAGGACCTGTCTTTTGTGGGAAAAAGCAGAGAGAATTTGAAAAGGGGAAATGCCATTGCAATGTACTGCACCGATACACCATACCCTTACCCATATGTACAATAAATGCACCATAGTAAAAAAAATGCACAAAAAGCACCAGCATGAAAAGGCACAAAACCATTTCAAAAATAATAAAATGAATGATGATGTCTTCTTGTGCTCCTCTGTTGGGCCGATGTACCTTGGCTTGATCTTCTTGCTTGATGTTTTCATTTAATAAAAAGGGCACAAACCACGTCCGCTTTTTTATTTATGGCCAGCAGGGCCAACGTAGGTGGTCCGACTGCTGGGCATTGATGCCACTTAAAACAGTGGTCCACAAGCCAGATACTGCTGGCAGCAAAGGTCTGTCCCAGCAGAGATGCCAGGCCACAGAATGTGTGGTCCAAAGGTGCCAGGCCACAGAACGTGTGGTCCATAGGGTGCACCAGTGCAGGCAGGCATGCAGGCAGCAAGAGTGCAGGCAGCACAATTCAGGGCACCTGCACAGTGCACACTCCCCTCGGACACAAAAGACCATGGTCCATGAGTGGGGAAGGACGACAAAGCAGAGGTTAGCAGGGGGAAAGGGCACAAGGGTACACATCAATGCAAGGTAATGCAATATGAGGGGTGAAAGCTCGTCCCTACTCGTTCGTCATACCCCATGTCACCTACTCTACCCTTGCCCCTACCCCGTATTTACACAATTTACAAATCCGTCTCTATCGTCTTGTCTTTGCCATCCCCTCTAATTCCAAATTCGTCCCCAATCCCTCCTAAGGAGGAAGGGATGGAATACCACAATGTCAAATTCCGTCATGATGCGTCTTACATTCCAAATCGTTCACAAAACCTGGTGTGGAGTCCTGTCACCTCGGTGAGTGGATGCGGATGGTGCGAAGAGATTTTCTCCTAACTATACTCTAATTGACATTAACACAGTTAAATTACCCGGGGTCTTGCCCTGCCAATCCATTGGCCATCATTACACTATGTGGTTCTAAAAACCAATTCCCATTGCACATACTGTGGTGCTCTCCAATTTGGGGTCTCACTCCCCCGATTTTTCTCTACTGTGCCCTCGCCCAATTTCGGGGCTGGGTCGTGTGGCTATCCTAGCAGGTCCTACTTACCTGCGCACCTCCGCCACTGAACGTCGCCACCCGAGCTTGCCTAGCTCCTTCACTCTACCCTAACCTGGGGAAGGCCCTCCTGGCGCTCTCACCCCGCTACTGCCCTCCATGGCACTGGGCTACCCGGGTCCTCTCCTAGGATCCTTGGGCCCCGCTGAACACTACAGAACTGAACACTAACTGGCTCCCAGACCTTACCTGCGGCCTCACCTGGCCGACAGACTACCAGTGGCGGAGTGCCCCAATAACCACACTTACTAACAGGCTCACACGCCCAGCCATTCCATACACTTATGCACCCAACAAAACACTACTTTCTACTACCTGCACCACAGATGTCAATATCCAACCAAATTTAGCTACTCCCTCTACCTACTTTTAAAATACCCTCCCCGGGTATTCGTGAAGGGGTCCATCCTTCCCCCATCCACTCCTTCGCACCATGCCCTCCACTCCACTCATTCCACACTCCATCTACTCCACACCATTTATTCCACACAACCATTCTCCACTTGCCCACCATGCAAGCCAATGCACTTAACACAATGACACACATCCCCAATACTCCACTCATACACTTTCACACTTTCACACACTTTCACACACACACACACACACACACACACACACACACACACACACACACACACACACACACACACACACACACACATCCTTCCTGAGCATTGCCTCATCCGCTCAGATTTTCCCACGCTCCAATTCCTCATTTCAACATGCTCACCAGCAAGACTCTCATTCAATTCCCCATTTAAACTAGACCACAAACACACTGCATCATCTGACTAACTACTACCCCTCTAATCCTTGTGCTTTCCCCGTCATCCCTTTATACTACGCACATCCCTCATCATTATCATCCAACTACTCTACTCTACATCCCCACTACCTGCACAAAAGTCACTACTTAAATCTCAAGTCTCCTAAAGTCATTTCTAGGTCCCTATACATTATCCAAGCCCTCCTTGGCTAGCTTGCACCGCCAAACCCCATAAACCTATAGCTCCTTTGCCCCAAAATGGATGTGAGGGATGGTAGAGCCACCATCCCTCTACATTGGGCATCTCCCACTATCACCCCCCAGTCCTCTTGCACTATGAGCCCCCGTCATTGTGAGGTACTGGGTCCTGCCTCAGCATCTAAACCCGAGGCGATCCATGAGGGTGCCTGCTCGCCGGTGTAGGGTCTTAGCCGGTCGGTGTGGACTATCCGAGGGAGGGCTCGTGGCCCCATTTTGATCTTAACGACCACAACACAGACTTGCGACAGGACGACCCCCGGGCCTTGCCAGGGAGAGGTGAGATTGGGGCACCTACCCTTCCGCCTCCGGGGATTGAAGAACAAAATCTTCATCCCCGGAGCGTACTGACTCCCCTGGCTCCGGTGGTCGTACCTGCGCTTCATCTTGGCCCCCGCCAGCTGAGGCTGGCGGCGGGCGAAGGCATGGACCCTCTCCATGCCTTCCTCTAGGTGACGTGCATAACCCTCCCTCGGCAGGATATCTGTGGTGTCTGGCACGGGACCGCATAGCGAGTCGGCGGGAGCCCGCAACTCCTGCCCATACATGAGCAATGCTGGACTGCATGCGGTGGCCCCGTGCTGGCTGGTTCATTAGGCCATTAACAAATACGGGAGATGTTCGTCCCAGTCATCCTGACGGGTGGTGGTGAACAATGCCAATTGTTGGATCAAGGTTCGGTTGAACCATTCCACCATTTCACGAGCCTCGATTCAGTATACATAAAAAAAATTAAAAATAAAAAAAATCCCGTCATATTGTGGCCGCAAGGGCGTTGTCCATGTCTTTCTAATTGACAGGAGTCTGCACACATTTTTTAGTAATTGACTTTCAAAATTTCGGTCCTGGTCGGTGTGCAGCTCCTCTGGAATCCCGTGCCGACATACAAATCCTTCCACGAAGGACTGTGCCACCACCCCGGCTTCTTGGTTGGGAAGGGCATAGGCCTCCAGCTACGTGGTGAAATAGTCCATTACAACAAGGATGTACTTATTACCTTGGCGGGTGCGGGGTAGTGGTCCTAGAATATCCATAGCCACCCGCTCAAGGGGGGCCCCCACCTGGTGTAATTGAAGGGGGGCCCTCATCCTCCGTGCTGGTCCCTTTTTGGCAGTACAGGCGTTGCGTCTCCGACACCAGTCCTGTATATCGCGCCCCATATTCACCCAATAGAACCTCCGGCAGACCCGAGATGTAGTCTTTGTCCTGCCCAAATGGCCGCCGGAGCGGGTAACATGCACCTGCTGTAATATTGTGTTCTTAAATTTATCAGGGACTATCACCAGCCAGGAAGTTCTCTCAGAGGGAACCTCTACCCACTCAGCGCACACCTACCCATGGGTGTGCAATCCCCTGTCGCATACCCAATCACGCGCTCCAATGTGCATCCCCGCACACTCTCCACAACCAACTCACTCTCTGTGTCGCACTCCTCACACTCGGTTTCACACATACAATCCGTCGTGCATTCGCTCTCACTTTCACACTCTGTCGTGCATCCTTCCTCGCACTCTGTAATACACTCGTGCTTCGGCGCGCATTTTTTTCTCACACGCGTGCCATTCTCTTTCATACACCTCTACACGGACCTTCCACAAGCGCCCGGGTTACGTCTGGATCCCAAGCGCGCGAAAAATCCTTTCGCGCCAAACACTTTCGCGCCAAACCTCTTCGCGCCATACACCACCCTACTCACCTTGGCGCTTCCTCTTCTTCGCTCCTCCACCACCTGCAAACTTTCCATTTGGTTATGCAGCACGACATCACGATGTGAATCCAAACTTTGCGCGCATTCCATCACTTTCTCCGATTTAATTCCTATCTCTGCCGTCTCTCCAATTTCGATTTCGACTATAATTATTTCATTCTCTTCATTAAGCTCGACGACCGCTGGTGCTAATAAAATAAAATTTTCTAATTCTGTGGTCGTCGGCTTTTCTATCCCCCCTGTCGCGATTTCTACCCTGGTCCACCCGGCTGTGCTTTGCTCCAGCTCGCTTAACCCACGCTCCTCAAGCCGCGCTACCCCGTCGCAAACCGATGTGCCTCTCCCGCTTGACCTGCGGTCTCTGTCCTTCCCCAATGCTCTTATTTCATACTTGGCTTCCTCCCTCGCTAACCCCTCGTTTATTTCCTTAATTTGGCTACCCACATCCTCCAATTGGCCCCCTAATTTGTTTTCTAATCCTCCCAATTTGCTTTCTAACCCCCCAATTTGACTTCCCAATTGCTCCCCCAGTCTATTTTCCATTTGCCTACTATCGGCCCTCATTTCTCCCATCTCCCTACTTAATCCCCCAATTTGCTCCTGCGTTTTGTCCACCCCCAATTGTATGGCTGCCTGCAGCTGCACAATGAGGTGCTGCAGATCCATCCCACCCAGTTGCGCAGCGGGCGCGGCCCTCGTCGCCATGTGCGAGGTGCCGCCATTTTGTGCGCCTGCAACCCCCACTGCCACACCTTCTTCACTTTCCTCCTCCATTCCTCCCAATTGTTCTTCCCTGGGGTCCTGGGTTAATTCTAACCCCTCTTCATCTACCCCCACCGGCATCCGATCGCCTTGGCTATCCATGGCATGATTCAAAATTTAGATGTTATATAAAATTCCGGCCGCTCGTAATTTTGACCAGATTTTGTCCAAATATAAAAAAATTTGTACGGGTCCCAAATCCCACTCCCCGACACCAATTGTTGCGGCCAATAGCACAATTGGTGTCCAAAATTTGGTCTAAAAATTTAGTCCCAGGTTACAAATCCCACTCCTGACACCAATTGTTGCGGATCTCGAACGTCGGCTCTCCCCCCCATCAAGGGGGGGTTAATCCCCTTGTCCTTTTATCTTGCCGATGCGAGTCCTGGAAGTTATAACATCCTTCCCAGCGCAGCATTAGGTAGGGTTTGTTAGGCCTAGGGGTTCACTACTACCTAATTACTAACGCCGACCAGAAACGAGGGAATAACTCCCGCTCGAACCACAGATATGATGGAAATGCCGAGCGGATAGCAATCCGCGATCCGAGCTGTTAACAGGGAATAAACCCGATTATGGCGGTTCCGATCGTGCCACGTTTACCCAATGAGAGAAAAGACGGATGCGATCGAATAAGAGGAAACCCAGAAAATAGGAAGAACAGATTGGTTTATTAATTATGTACAAAGAAAGAAGAAGAGGAAACGAAAGAAATGTACAGGATAGGAAGAGGAAGAAGAAGCACACAGGGCAGCCTTAAACAGTCTTATTCTTAATACCCCAGGACAAACGGGCCCGTCTCACATACACTCACACTGGGACTGTAGATGGGTGATGGTCACCAGCACGTCCAGGCTCCAGCCCGGCTCCGGTCCAGGCTCCGATCCAGGCTCAGGTCCAGCGGGCGAAACCCGGCAGGCAGCTCTGCGTGTAGTTGGAACGCGAACGGCTAATTATATAACGGGGGGAAGGCTGGTGTCCTCGCGGTGTATGTAATACGTGCACACTCGTGCCAAACGCCCCCTCTCCAAAGTCCTGCCTTTAACTCCCAACGCCAGCGAGCCCTCTTTAATCACAGTAGTCCTGGACAGTTCTCTCATCAACACGCTTCCTTGCAGTCCGGTGAAATGTGCACTCTCCCAATAAGCCTTCTCAAATCAGCGTCAGCGAGCAAGTCGTTTCGCAAAGCGCATATAACCACAAGTTATTTTACCAAGCGCGCTTCCAACAAGAGTCCTCTGGTAAGTTCTTCTCAATGCGCTCTCTCCCATAAGTCCTGTGAAAGGGCTTTGCGTTCGCGCTTTTATAAGTCAAGCAGTGATCGCTACGCGAGCCCAAAAACCACGCCTATCAGGCGATCCTACCTCAACCCTGGTTGGCTGGGCATCGCTTACCGGCCACGCCCTGATGGTGGGTTGACGTGGCCACACCTTCTTCCTGGCGCTCCGCCCCTTTTTCCGGGCCTCACCTCGTGGCTTATGGCGGCGTTTGGGCGGAAGCCCAGTGAGGTTGTGAGCAGCTAAGGCTGCTGCTGCTGGCCGAGGTGCGTACCAAATTGGGAGGGCCGTGGGGCACAGACAGGAGGGCGTGCCTAATGGCGTCGCTTGGAGATGGAGGCTGTAAAAATGAATGGAATGGGTCTACTTCTTATTTGATTGACACAACGCAGATTCAACTATTGGAAACATGGCCTCACCTATACACATACTAATGAAATAACTGAAGTCCTATGATGACCTACGTGTTGCTTGTGGCCTAGCTATGGGGTGCTACCTTTAACCTTTTAATGATGTCATATTTACAAGTGTGGGTTCTCAAAACCGCAACAATATATATATATATATATATATATATATATATATATATATATATATATATATATATATACATATATATATACATATATATATATACATATATATATACATACATATATATATATATATATATATATATATATATATATATATATATATATATATATATATATATATATATATATATATATATATATATACACATACATACATACATGCATACATGCAGAAAAGAAAAAGAGTAGGCTGTTGTGGCTTTGCACCCCAGTTCAATTTCAAATAAAATATTCCATTCCTGACCAAGGGTTGGTTTTAAGAGCATGTTGCAATGGAATAACGATCTGTCCAGGGTGTATGTTCTGGGCACCGAAATGTTCACGATCCAGTAATGGGCGCTCCAGATAATATCCAGGGGGGTATGGGAGAAATTATTCCTTTAATATTTGTAACTGCTCATCTGATTTTGTACACGAGGGGGTGCAACATCTCAGAGTCCACACTGCCTTTTTGAAAGAGTATAAGCATTGTGCGCTTGTTTACTAATCATGTTAAAAGTCGTGTGCACTCAAAATTCCTAGGCGATTGAACCTCACATTGACCAGTCGATCAGTAACACCCCATAATCAATCAAGCTCCCAGCGTGGACCCATAATGGTTAAAAATTAAGAATTTAATTGTGCACTTGTGGGGGATACCCCATAGAAGCTGGGTGGTGTATAATTCACTGTCACGGACCAATCGGACGGTATGGGTGTGGCGTGCGCTCGGTTATTGGAGCCACGCCCCTTTAAGAGGATCGGGCGGAAGAGATGGGCGATATAAAGAGAGGAGTTCCGGTCGGGTTGGAGAGTCTTTGCTAAATAAAGGAGCCTTGAACAATTCAAGAAGTTTTTAGCCTTTCGTTGCCTGCAACTCCTACATTGGTGACCCCGTCTTGCTCTTGGACGTTTCCAGAGCTTTTAACGAACATGGCGACAAGTGCAGTTTCGATCAAACTGCCGGAGTTTTGGGAACGACAGGCTGCCATCTGGTTTGCACAAGCTGAGGCCCAATTCGCCATTCGGAGCATTTCTGCTGACGACACTAAATATTATTATGTCATGTCTGCGCTCAGCGGCTCAACCGCGAACAGGGTGGTGAGCCTTCTCCAGGATCCTCCAGAGGGCGGCAAGTACGAGACGCTAAAGGTACTGCTACTTGATACCTTCGAGCTCATGGAGGCTGAGCGCGCCCGTCAGTTCCTTTCTCTACCCGGTTTGGGCGACTCCAAGCCGTCAGAGCTGATGGACCACATGTTGTCTCTCCTGGGCAGCCACCGGCCATGTTTCCTCTTCAGGGAGCTGTTCCTGCAGCAGCTGCCAGGACAGGTACGGTCAGCCTTGGCCAACTCATCTGCTAAGGATTTCCGCACCCTGGCCAGGGAAGCAGACAAGTTTTTCTCCACCAGACAGCAATGCAGTGTAGCATGGGACCCTGCCCCCGTCGAGCCTACGCCGCTGGCGGGCACCGTTGTGGCCGCCACTACGGCCCAGCGGCGGAAGCCCCCAGGCTTGTGCTTTTACCACGCAAGGTTTGGTCCCAAGGCCACGGCATGCCGGCCACCCTGCAGCTTCAGCGAGTCGGGAAACGGGGTGGCCGGCACTCGTTAACTGCCATGAGCATCGGCCGTTTGGGCAGTTTGTTGTTCATTTCGGACACCGACTCCGGACGTCGTTTCCCCTGCGACACAGGTGCCCAGGTGAGCGTTCTGCCTGTTTCGGCATTGGACCGGGAGGCCGGGAGCCACGGCCCCACCCTGGAAGCCGCCAACGGCAGTGCCATTCAGACTTTTGGTAAACGAAACGTGGCGCTGTGTTTTGGCGGGCAGCGGTTCACGAGGGATTTTGTCACGGCGAGGGTGTCCACCCCCTTGCTGGGCGCTGATTTCCTCTGCACCAACGGCCTATTGGTGGATGTTAAAAAATCGGCGGCTCATTAATGCAGAGACATTCAGTTCACTTCCATGCTCGCTGAGCGGTTCCGGCTCGAACCGGAACCGGTTTAAAATTGTGACCTGTAGGTGAATATTAAAAGATCGGTTTAAAATTGTGACCTGTAGGTGAATGACAGACAAATGGACAGAATAACGCACAAGACCAACCAATATACTTGAAAAATCGTCGATTTTGCAAGTGACAAGACTGATCATCCAACAACAGCGAAAACAGGCTTGGATCTGTTGATTGGAGGATCTGCTGTTCCACTGTCACATGACCAGATTCTCAGCTCTGATTGGTGGACGTTTGTAAGGGACATACATATGTTACCCGGTACACTCGGGTATGTACGCTACTCGGACATACATATGTATGGTACTCGGACAAAAGTCAAAAATGGCAAAGACAAAAAAAATGGCGAATGGCAAAAATACGTGTCATATCTCGTACAAAATTAGTGCAATTTTCCTCCGCCATTTTCCTCCGGAGACAACCCCTGTCCATGTAGTCTCACACGCTCCATCGTATAACAGCTTTTCACCGGCAATGGCCGACACACTTCACTCTCGACCGAGTCTCCCACAATCCCACGCGGCTCTCACAAATCCCGTGGCCCACTAACTCGCGCAGGATTAACGCTATCTTCCGGTGCGAAATTATCGGTGCGTTAACACTATCCAGTTACACATACATACAAAGGACAGACAGACAAACGCTGTTCCAGACGGCATTGCCCTGCAGGCTAGGCCGCAAAAATATGGCTGCCGAACCACCATAGCCCTAAAGGCTGGGCCGCAAAAAATATGGCTGCCGAACCACGTGACCGATGACCTCGTCATTTTTTTTTGTCGACCAATTTATCCCTAGATCACGATCAAGAAATTTTATGCTGATCGGATCAAGTGTTGTACTTGTCGATTCATGACGTCATAATGAAGACACCTATGACATCATCATTGACATATGTTATTTCCCATGGGTAGTACTTTACAATGAGCCATGTTTCAATTTTTTTCCATGGAGTGGTTTCGGAGATAGAGGGACAATTGTTTTTGGTCTTTCCAAGATGGCGCCAGTACCACGCGACCTATGACGTCATAATTATCATTTAAAAAAAATTTATACAGGGGTTGGCGCTGCTATGGTGAAAATTTTGTGTAAATCTTAAGCCAACCACCTTAACCATTAAACCAACACAAGGCTACCCAGATTAATAATGGATCTATATATTGATTCACGACATTTTGATGAAGTTATCTCATCGTAGTCTAGGAAAATAACAAAACTAAAATAATTAACGATTTTAGAGTTAATAATAGTGTGAAGATCGAGAATGAAAATGCATTGACGTGACTGCAAGAAAGGAAGAGCGGTCAAGAGAAGCAAATCACGTGATTTTGCATTTTCAGTGAACATTCTGCGAATCACAAACAGTTCATTTTATTTTACCATCAACATCAATAAGGCATTACAAATGGCTGCACTCTTTAAAATTGCTTCCAATCCACCACAGATTGCTCCCTGAGGAATGTCAAAGGGAAATGCCGATGCAAAGTACGAATTGAATGTTCAATCTTCTGTAAAAAGGGCTGATGTTGTATGTGAAACGTGACCATTCCATGTTTTAGTTTGCGATGCCATCAGACTCACAGAAATCGATGTGATGTTATGGGATGTTTACAGCTAGGGGGCATTTCAGCCTGTTCACTAGAACTCACAAGTTGGCTAAACTCCAGAAAACGTGGATTGTTTTACTTGTATATGGATTACCATGGATGGACAATTCACAGGATACAACCTCAAACACAGCAAGAAGGGGCTGAATGAACAGGAAGGGAAAACTGGGCATGATAAACAGAAATGGAACAAAAATGGATGGGCTCATGAGGGGAGAAAAGATCATGAGTATGGATGGGGAGGATTTAGAGGTGAACAGCCATCTTGAAGTCCTGGATAAAAGGGCGAGGTTGAAGAGAGTGAGAGAATTGGTTCCACAGGTGGGGGGAAAAGAGGAACGAAAGAGTGAAGGTGAGCAGTGATTCTGGTTTTTTGGAGTTTCACCAGAAGGGGGTTACTGGCAGCATGGTGTGCACTCTGCAGAAACTTGGGGGTTATAAAAGAGAATTAAATTTGATGGGGAAGTGATATTTTCATGGATTACTGAATGTATAACTGAACGATGAATTCATTTGCAAAATGGGTGCTGTGAGGGTGCAATGTGAGATTAACATTTGGCATGTTTGGTGTTCCCATCTGAGCACGCAGCTCCTGATTCTGGGTTCCCATCTGAGCATGTAGCTCCTGATTCTGGGTTCCCATCTGAGCATGCAGCTCCTGATTCTGGGTTCCCATCTGGGCATGCAGCTCCTGATTCTGCGATCCCATCTGAGCATGCAGCTCCTGATTCTGCGATCCCATCTGAGCATGCAGCTCCTGATTCTGCGATCCCATCTGAGCACGTAGCTCCTGATTCTGCGATCCCATCTGAGCATGCAGCTCCTGATTCTGGGTTCCCATCTGAGCACGTAGCTCATGATTCTGCGATCCCATCTGAGCAAGAAGCTCCTGATTCTGGGTTCCCATCTGAGCACGTAGCTCATGATTCTGCGATCCCATCTGAGCATGGAGCTCCTGATTCTGGGTTCCCATCTGAGCATGCAGCTCCTGAATCTGCGATCCCATCTGAGCATGCAGCTCCTGATTCTGGGTTCCCATCTGAGCACGTAGCTCCTGATTCTGGGTTCCCATCTGAACATGTAGCTCATGATTCTGGGTTCCCATCTGAGCAAGAAGCTCCTGATTTTGGGTTCCCATCTGAGCACGTAGCTAATGATTCTGCGATCCCATCTGAGCATGCAGCTCCTGATTCTGGGTTCCCATCTGAGCACGTAGCTCCTGATTCTGGGTTCCCATCTGAGCATGCAGCTCCTGATTCTGGGTTCCCATCTGAGCATGCAGCTCCTGATTCTGTGATCCCATCTGAGCACGCAGCTCCTGATTCTGGGTTCCCATCTGAGCATGCAGCTCCTGATTCTGCGATCCCATCTGAGCATGCAGCTCCTGATTCTGGGTTCCCATCTGACTTGATTAAGAGCTGATTTTGAAGCAGTATTGATTTGGTCAAACTCATGCCGGTGCCAAGCTCGGACACAAGAACAAGCTGTTTGCGCCATCACGACACTTCCTCCATCTATCCAAGTCTTTCCTTAGAAAATCAGAACTCCTCACAGTCTACAAGACCTTTGTCTGTAGTTAAATGGAGTACTGCTTTCCATTTTATGATCTGGCAGCCGAACATCACATTTATATCTCTTGGATTCTGTGGACTCTAAAGGCCTCAAAATTATTGGAATCTCCCGTGATGAGGCCGGAGCACAGGGATAGTTGCTCTCACATTGCAGGCAGGTCACTGATCTCTGTTTTCTACCATATATTTTCAAATATTGTTCCATCTACGCTCTCAGATCCCAAACCTTTCTGTCAACTCCAACCATTCTTCCAGTAAACCCTCTCCTGGTTAAACTTCCAAAATCCAGGCTGACTGCGCACCTCAAATATTTTATTCCTTGATTCTCCCGTCTCGAGACCCACCTTCCAGATGCTGTTCTGTTGCACTCATCCTTCTAGGCCTTCAAAAGGCAGCAGTGCACCGCCATATTGTCATTCCCAATTCTGACCCATGTTTTTTTTTTTTTCTTCTTCTATTTTTTTAGTAGTATACAAGATCGAGGCTCGCGAAAGAGCTAACATTAATCACACAAAAAGTCAAACCGACACATAAAACACAAAAAATAAGAGCAGCGGTAGACAAGATGGGGAGAGAGGGGGAAGGACACAAAAAAAACATTTGAGAGCAGGGACATCGGGAGAAATGTGGGAGGGGGAGGGCTTGGGGGAGGTGGGAGAGGTATAAAACATATGGACACTGCAAGGACTTCCAGGATAGAAGTTGGAATTTCCAAAAAAAAATAAAAGTGTATCTGGGGTGAATTAGCGTGGGTAGAAAAGATCAAGGTTTTGGATGGAAGAAGATAAGAGATGGTGGTGAAGAGCTGTTTTAAAGACCTGGAGGGAGGAGTGGGATTGAAGGGAGTGCGGGAGTTTGTTCCAGAGGCGGGAGAAAAGCGGAATGAAAGAGTGAAGGTGAGCAGAGAGCCTACATTTTGGCAGTTTAACCATAAGAGGGTTGCAGGCAGATCTTGTGTGACCTGAAGGAAGATTGGGGGGACAGAGCACAGAGAGAGCTGGGGGAGCAAGGCCGGAGAGGAGTCGGTAGAAGACAGAAAGACCACCAACCTGCCTGCGGTGAGTGAGTGAAAGGCCCTCGGAGTTACCTTCATCGCAGGAGATTCCAATGATTCTGAAAGCTTTGGTTTCAACAGGGTGAAGACGAGCTAGGTGTGAGGCAGGAGCACCGGCCCAGAGGGGGAACAGTATTCCATTGAGCTGCGGATGAAAGCCTTGTATGTGATGAGGAGCTCAGGTGTGCCAAGGAAGGACCTCGCACGACGGAGGATGCCCAGTCGGCGACTCGCTTTGGAGGTCAGCTTGGAAATGTGGTTTTCCCAAGAAAGATCATGGCAGATAGTGAGACCCAAAAGCTTGAGCGACAGAACTTCTTGGAGAGGATTGTTGAGAAAGTATATGGAAGGGTTTTCCAGTCGGTCCTTTTGGAGAGACATTGTAAGAGTGTGAGATTTGTCAGGATTGAAAGACATGTTCCACTTGTTTGACCAGTCTGTGATTTTGTCCAGGTCTGCAGAGAGTGAGGAGGCTGCAGACTGCTGATCTGAGGGATGAGGAATGGAGCAGCAGGCAGTGGAGTCATCAGCAAAGAGATAGAGAGGATTTTCCAGAGAGTCGGAGAGATCATTGATGAAGACCAGAAATAGCACTGGGCCCAGAACACTACCTTGGGGAACTCCAGCCAGAACAGGAAGGGGAGATGAGAGAAATCCATTCAGGGCCACACGTTGCCTACGACCAGAGAGGAAGTCCGCAAGTCATGAGTGGAGATTTCCATGGATACCATAGGAGGAGAGTTTGGTGAGCAGAGCTGGGTGCCAGACCGTATCGAAGGCATGTGATATGTCAAGTGAGACAGCTCTGATTTCCTGTTTGGCATTGAGGACCTCCATCCATTGTTGAGACAGCAGAAGCAACATGTCCAGAGTAGAATGACCTGGTCTGAATCCAAATTGATGATCAGAGATCAAGCCATTGGAGAAGAGGAAGGATTTGATATCCGAAGCAATGATGGATTCCATGACTTTGCTGATAATTGGAAGCAGGCCGATTTATACCTCCCATTAACCTTTCCTCCGACACCCACCCACCTTACCTGCTAGTTTCCGTGTTTCCTCCCATATTCTCTCTCCTCCTTTCCTTTTCATTCATTCCCTTGATGTTTGACCCACCAGCAGTTGTACCTTGCTCTTCTATGGTGGGAGGAAAAACCCCTTGGGATTTGTCTACTCCACAGTTGAAGGTGCCGAGGAGTCACCTACACCGAACAACTTTCATTCAGCAAAGAAAATCACCTACAATGGTGACACCAATAGAGTACCTTGCTTGGAGTACCTCAAATATGTTTAGTGGTGTTGATAGAGCGCACAGAACGACCTCTGGACCACGAAGAGTCCGCCCTGCGGGGAAACTCCTTTTCCCAACGTTCTCCGCACATCATCATGAGCTCGTTTCCCCTCCGACACGTTCAAACACAATTTTTGGCACAAATCGTTACGCTCATAAAAACCCCAAAAAACAACAACAACAGCTCGATTCACTGCACACCTCGGCTCTTTGTACCTGCGTAATGTTGCCGAACACGGTACACAGTGCGCCAATTGTGCCCTCGGTGCGTGGCCCCGGCGGACTTGAAGCGCTATATTCATAGCACGATGTACAAGACGCCGAGGCGCGCCATCCCAGGCCCAAGTCCCTCCCGATCGCTTGTTAGTGATTTTCCTGCGGTTAACGCGGTCCCGCCGCCGTGTGCGAGGTTGGCCCGCGTCGCGGAATGTTTTCATTGCCTCGAACCGCTCCGTGGTGAATGAATGGCGCTCGTTCCTGCTAAACGAGAGGATTGTTTGCTCGTCCCGAGTCCCGTGTTCGTGCGGTGCTCGGAAGGTGCGGCGACACTGGCGACACCAGGTGTGCGTCTAATTGGCTCGGCCGGTTCATTCTCCGCCGTCAATGGAACATAATTATATTTATTTATTTGCCCACGATGGGCACAGGCCATTCAAATGATACTTTTGGAACGGAGGGCACGGGTTCACTCGACCATGGGGTGAATATGTACAAGTGGTTGTGTATATGTTACAAGATGTACATGGAATTTGGGCCCAAGAGACCATTTTGGCCTGTCGTGCTGGTTCTCTGTAAACAGCACATAACTCCATCCATCTTCTTCTTCATTTCAGTTTGCAGAGAGCAGGGTGTTTTATTTTTGTTGTTCAGGGACAAGGGTGGTTTTAGAGTGAGGAATACACAAACTACAGCACATTGGTTGATGAACCTTTGGACGAAAACCTCTACAGATGTCACAATCAGTATACATGTTTAGCTCGCCTATCCATACCTCAGCTATATAGGTAGCATTAGTCCATTAGTCCAGCATGTCCTGCCAATATCCATAAACCCCTTTTTCCCCAAAGCTTCTGCATACCTATCTAACCCTCCATCGCCAAAACCTCTGCATACCTATCTAAACCGCCATCCCCAAAGCTTCTGCATACCTATCTAACCCTCCATCCCCAAAGCTTCTGCATACCTACCTAACCCGCCATTCCCAAAGCTTTTGCATACCTATCTAACCCTCCATCACCAAAGCTTCTGCATACCTATCTAACCCGCCATTCCCAAAGCTTCTGCATACCTATCTAACCCTCCATCACCAAAGCTTCTGCATACCTATCTAACCCTCCATCCCCAAAGCTTCTGCATACCTATCTAAACCGCCATCCCCAAAGCTTCTGCATACCTATCTAACCCACCATCCCCAAAGCTTCTGCATACCTATCTAACCCTCCATCACCAAAGCTTCTGCATACCTATCTAACCCGCCATTCCCAAAGCTTATGCATACCTTTCTAACCCTCCATCACCAAAGCTTCTGCATAACTATCTAACCCTCCATCCCCAAAGCTTCTGCATACCTATCTAACACTCCATCCCCAAAGCTTCTGCATAACTATCTAACCCTCCATCCCCAAAGCTTCTGCATACCTATCTAACCCTCCATCCCCAAAGCTTCTGCATACCTATCTAACCCTCCATCTCCAAAGCTTCTGCATACCTATCTAACCCTCCATCTCCAAAGCTTCTGCATACCTATCTAACCCTCCATCCACAAAGCTTCTGCATACCTATCTAACCCTCCATCCCCAAAGCTTCTGCATACCTATTGAACCCTTTATCCACAAAGCTTCTGCATACCTATCTAACCCTCCATCCCCAAAGCTTCTGCATACCTATCGAACCCTTCATCCCCAAAGCTTCTGCATACCTATCGAACCCTTCATCCCCAAAGCTTCTGCATACCTATCTAACACTCCATCACCAAAGCTTTTGCATACCTATCTCACCCTCCATCCCCAAAGCTTCTGCATACCTATCTAACCCCCCACCTCCAAAGCTTCTGCATACCTATTGAACCCTTTATCCACAAAGCTTCTGCATACCTATCTAATCCTCCATCCCCAAACCTTCTGCATACCTATCTAACCCTCCATCACCAAAGCTTCTGCATACCCATTTACCCTCCAATCCCAAAGCTTCTACATACCTATCCAACCCTCCATCTCCAAATCTTCTGATTCCTATCGAACCCTCCATCCCCAAAGCTTCTGCATACCTATCTAACCCTCCATCCCCAAAGCTTCTGCATACCTATCTAACCCTCCATCCCCAAAGCTTCTGCATACCTTGCTAACCCTCCATCCCCAAAGCTTCTGCATACCTATTTACCCTCCAATCCCAAAGCTTCTACATACCTCTCCAACCCTCCATCTCCAAATCTTCTGATTCCTATCGAACCCTCCATCCCCAAAGCTTCTGCATACCTATCTAACCCTCCATCCCCAAAAATTTTGCATACCTATCTAACCCTCCATCCCCAAAGCTTCTGCATACCTATCTAACCCTCCATCCCTAAAGCTTCTGCATACCTATCTAACCCTCCATCCCCAAAGCTTCTGCATACCTATCTAACCCCCCACCTCCAAAGCTTCTGCATACCTATCGAACCCTTTATCCACAAAGCTTCTGCATACCTATCTAACCCTCCATCCCCAAAGCTTCTGCATACCTATCTAACCCTCCATCACCAAAGCTTCTGCATACCTATTTACCCTCCAATCCCAAAGCTTCTACATACCTATCCAACCCTCCATCTCCAAATCTTCTGATTCCTATCGAACCCTCCATCCCCAAAGCTTCTGCATACCTATCTAACCCTCCATCCCCAAAGATTTTGCATACCTATCTAACCCTCCATCCCCAAAGCTTCTGCATACCTATCTAACCCTCCATCCCCAAAGCTTCTGCATACCTATCTAACCCTCCATCCCCAAAGCTTCTGCATACCTATCTAACCCCCCACCTCCAAAGCTTCTGCATACCTATCGAACCCTTTATCCACAAAGCTTCTGCATACCTATCTAACCCTCCATCCCCAAAGCTTCTGCATACCTATCTAACCCTCCATCACCAAAGCTTCTGCATACCTATTTACCCTCCAATCCCAAAGCTTCTACATACCTATCCAACCCTCCATCTCCAAATCTTCTGATTCCTATCGAACCCTCCATCCCCAAAGCTTCTGCATACCTATCTAACCCTCCATCCCCAAAGATTTTGCATACCTATCTAACCCTCCATCCCCAAAAGCTTCTGCATACCTATCTAACCCTCCATCCCCAAAGCTTCTGCATACCTTGCTAACCCTCCATCCCCAAAGCTTCTGCACACCTATTTACCCTCCAATCCCAAAGCTTCTACATACCTATCCAACCCTCCATCTCCAAATCTTCTGATTCCTATCGAACCCTCCACCCCCAAAGCTTCTGCATACCTAGCTAACCCAAATTTAAACCAATTTACTGTTCTCGCTACCATTAGCTTTCCAGAGACCATTCGTTAACTATTTTCAGAGTGAAGACCCCTGCTTTATACACAGTCACGTGAAAAAGTAAGTTCAGCCCATGTAAAGTTTTGACTTTTTCAACATATTTCAACATCAGCTATTTGATCTTCATTTCAACAATATTGATAGATAAAGGTGATTATAATATAACAAATATCATGAAACATTTACATTTTGTAGTCCATTGTATCATTTAAATAAACATAAATGCAAATTTCGCACGTGGAAAAAGCAAGTACACCCTTGGCTCCAATAGGTGGTATTGCCCCCTTTGGCAGAAACAACATCAAGTAGGCGTTTCTTCTAACTGTCTACCAGTCTCTGACATCGACTGGGAGAAATTTTTGCCCACTTCTCCATGCAGAATTCTTTCAGCTGTGTGATGTTTGAGGGGTTTCTTGCATTCACAGCTCGTTTCAAATCCCCCCCCCCCCCCCCCCACATCTCGATGGGATTTAGATCCGGGCTTTGACTTGGCCATTCCAGAACCCTCCATTTCTTTCTTTTCAGCCATTCCTTGGTGGATTTACTGGTATGTTTAGGGTCATTGTCATGTTGCAAGGTCCACCTTCGGTTGAGCTTCAACTCTGACAGATGGCCTCACATTATCCTCAAGCACCCTCTGGTACAATGAAGAATTCATAGTGGATTCTATGATGGTGAGCTGCCCAGGCCCTGATGCAGCAAAGCTGCCCCAAACCATAATATTTCCACCACCATGCTTTACAGTTGGTATCAGGTTCTTGTGGTCAAATGCTGTCTTTGGTTTTCGCCAAACATGTCTTCTGGTGCTGTGGCCAAATAGCTCTACCTTTGACTCATCTGTCCAGAGCACATTGTTCCAGAAGTGCTGGTCTTTGCCGAGGTGTTCATTGGCAAACTTTAGTCTTGCCCTGATGTTCTTTCTGGACAGCAAAGGTTTCCTCCTGGCACACCTCCCATGTAGATAAAATTTGTGCAGCCTCTCTCTAATGGTAGACTCGTGCACTTTGACATCAACAGTGGCAATAGTGACCTGTAGGTCCCGTGATGACATTCTGGGGTTCTTAGAGACTTCTTTCAGCATCTTGCGGTCTGCTCTCAGGCTGAACTTGCTGGGGCGGCCTGGCCTGAACAAGTTGGCAGTTATTTGGAAGCTTCTCCACTTGTAGATGATCTTCCGGACAGTCGAATGATTGATTTCAAATTGTTTGGAGATCTTTTTAAATCCCTTCCCAGACTCGTAGGCATCTACAACCTTCTTTCTGAAGGCCTCAGAGAGCTCTTTTGATCAAGGCATGGTGACGCCGCACACTTCAACAACAAAGAGCAAACCAAACGAAATGTCTGAGGTTTAAATAAGACAGGTTCCTCCAAGATCCTCTCTAACGATGTTCTAATCATTTGCACCTGAGCTGGTGCACCTAATTCTAATTTTAGGTTTTTTAAGTAGTGATAAATGTAGGGGTGTACTTACTTTTTCCACATGCGAAATTTGCATTTATGTTCATTTAAATTATACAATGGACTACAAAATGTAAATGTTTCATGATATTTGTTATATTATATCACCTTTATGTATCAATATTGTTGAAATGAAGATCAAATAGCTGTATGTTGAAATATGTTGAAAAAGTCAAAACTTGACACAGGGTGTACTTACTTTTTCACGTGACTGTATCGGCCCGGCAGAAGGATCATGTTATTACCCAACCCCTGTGGGGTATATTGATCACTGTAGATTTTCGCTCAGTTCTGAAAGTAAAACTTACGTGGTTTTTATTTTTATTTTATTTTTTAGGATACTGAATCGAGGCTCGTGAAAGAGCTAACATTTATTTCACAAACAAATCAAACAGACAAACAAAATATATAAAAAGAGGGAGCGGCAGACAAGATGGGGAGAGAAGGGGAAGCACACAAACACAACACCCGAGAGCAGGGACATCGGGAGATGCATGGGAGGGAGAGGGCCCGGGGGGAGGAGGCATGGGAAGGGGGGTGGGGGGTGGGAGAAGTATAAAACACAAGGACACCAAGGACTTCCAGGACAGAAGTTGGTATTTCAAAAAAGTGGATTTGGGGTGAAATTAGCAGGGGTTGAAAAGATCAAGGTTTTGGATGGGGGAAGATAAGAGATGGTGGTGAACAGCTGTTTTAAAGACCTGGAGGGAGGAGTGGGATTGAAGAGAGTGAGGGAGTTTGTTCCAGAGGTGGGAGAAAAGAGAAATGAAGGAGTGAAGGTGAGCAGAGAGTCTTGATTTTGGCAGTTTAACCATAAGAGGGTTACAGACAGATCTTGTGCGACCTGCAGGAATATTTGTGGGACAGAGCCCAGAGAGAGCTGGGGGGGCAAGGCCGGAGAGGAGTCGGTAGAAGACGGAAAGACCACCAACCTGCCTGTGGTGAGTGAGTGAAAGTACCTCGGAGGTAGCTTCATCACGGGAGATTCCAATGATTCTGAAGGCTTTGGTTTCAACAGCGTGAAGACGAGCTAGACGAGCTAGGAAGACGAACATGTCTTTCAATCCTGACAAATCTCACACTCTTACTATGTCTCTCCGAAAAGATCGACTGGACAACCCTCCCATCTACTTTCTCAACAATCCTCTCCAAGAAGTTCTGTCGCTCAAGCTTTTGGGTCTCACCATCTGCCATGATCTTTCTTGGGAAAACCACATTTCCAAGCTGGCCTCCAAAGCCAGTCGCCGACTGGGCATCCTCCGTCGTGCGAAGTCCTTCCTAGGCACACCTGAGCTCCTCACCACATGCAAGGCTTTCATCCGCAGCTCAATGGAATACTGTTCTCCCCTATGGGCTGGTGCTCCTGCCTCACACCTGGCTCGGCTTCACGCTGTTGAATCCAAAGCTTTCAGAATCATTGGAATCTCCCGCGATGAAGCTATCTCTGAGGGCCTTTCACTCACTCACCGCAGGCAGGTAGGTGGTCTTTCTGTCTTCTACCGACTCCTCTCCGGCCTTGCTCCCCCAGCTCTCTCTGTGCTCTGTCCCCCAAATATTCCTACAGGTCGCACAAGATCTGCCAGCCACCCTCTGATGGTTAAACTGCCGAAATCTCGGCTCTCTGCTCACCTTCACTCTTTCATTCCTCTTTTCTCCCGCCTCTGGAACAAACTCCCACACTCACTTCAATCACACTCCTCCCTCCAGGTCTTCAAAACAGCTGTTCACCACCATCTCTTATCTTCCCCCATCCAAAACCTTGATCTTTTCTACCCTCACTAATTCACCCCAGATCCACCTTGTTTGAAATTCCAACTTCTTTCCTGGAAGTCTTGGCAGTGTCCATATGTTTTATACCTCTCCCACCCCCCCCCCCCCCTTCCCATGCCTCCCCCCCAAAGCCCTCTCCCTCCCACAGTTCTCTCGATGTCTCCATGTCTCTCGGTCCCTGCTCTCAAATGTTGTGTTTGTGTCCTTCCCCCTCTCTCCCCATCTTGTCTACCGCTCCCGATGTTATTTGTTTTGTGTGTCTGTTTGTCTTTCTGTGTGATTAATGTTCGCTCTTTCACGAGCCTCGATCTTGTATACAAAAAAAAAAAAAAAAAAAGAAAAAAAAAGGTGTGTGGAGGAGCACCAGCCCAGAGGGGAGAGCAGTATTCCATTGAGCTGCGAATGAAAGCCTTGTATGTGGTGAGGAGCTCAGGTGTGCCAAGGAAGGACTTCGCACGACGGAGGATGCCCAGTCTGCGACTGGCTTTGGAGGCCAGATTTGAAATGTGGTTTTCCCAGGAAAGATCATGGCAGATAGTGAGACCCAAAAGCTTGAGTGACAGAACTTCTTGGAGAGGATTATTCAGAAAGTGGATGGGAGGGTTGTCCAGTCGGTCTTTTCGGAGAGCCATCGTAAGAGTGTGAGATTTGTCAGGATTGAAAGACATGTTCCACTTGTTTGCCCAGTCTGTGATTTTGTCCAGGTCTGCAGAGAGTGAGGAGGCTGCAGACTGCCGATCTGAGGGATGAGGAATGGAGCGACAGAGAGTAGAGTCATCAGCAAAGAGATAGAGAGGATTTTCAAGAGAGTCAGAGAGATCATTGATGAAGACCAGAAAAAGCACAGGGCCCAGAACACTGCTTTGGGGAACTCCAGCCTGAACAGGAAGAGGAGATGAGAGAAACCCATTCAGGGCCACAAGTTGGCTACGACTAGAGAGGAAGTCCACCAGCCATGCATGGAGATTTCCATGGATACCAAAGGAGGAGAGTTTGGTGAGCAGAGCGGAGTGCCAGACCGTATCGAAGGCACGTGATATGTCAAGTGAGACAGCTCTAATTTCCTGTTTGGCATTGAGGACCTCCAGCCATTGTTGAAAACGCAGAAGCAGCATGTCCAGAGTAGAGTGACCAGGTCTGAAACCAAATTGATGATCAAAGATCAAGCCATTGGAGAAGAGGAAAGATTTCATATCCGAAGCAATGATGGAAATCCATGACTTTGCTGATAATTGGGAGAAGGCTGATTGGTCTGTAGTTGCTAGGATCTGTTTTTGCACCTTTTTTGTGCAAAGCGGTGATGTTGGCTGATTTCCAAGCAGATGGTAGATGACCTTGAGCAAAAGAGAGGGTGAAGAGAACAGAGAGAGGGAGTGAAAGAGCGGAAGAACAGGATTTTAGGACCCGTGGGCTGATGCCGTCAGGTCCAGTTGCAGAATCAGAGTCGAGGGTTGACAGAAACTTTTCCACCTTGTCAGGAGGAAAGGACACAGAGTCCAGGAGCAGCTAGGTATGACTGGGTATGGTGGCTACAGAGATGGATGGGTTTGGGACACAAGATTTAGAGGCAAACACAGAGTTGAGGCATTCAGCTTTTTCACGTGCGGAGTCAGCCGTGTAGCCGTTTGAGGTGAGGGAGTGGATGGAGGGGGAACAAACACCAGAAACAGATTTGACCAGGCGCCACCCGGATTTGGAAGAGGGAGACAGATAAGAGAGTTCGGTCGTGAGAACGGAGAGATATTGTTTCCTGGCTCTCCTGAGGGTGGACACACACTTGTTTCGGGCTTTGTGAAAGGAAATGAGATTTCCTTCCGTTGGATTTGCTTTCCAGGAGACGAAGGCAAGTTGTTTCTGGGCAACAGCCTCACCACAAGATTCCGTGTACCATGGACGGGCGGAAGGTTATGACAACTGAAGACGAGATGGGATAAATCTGTGCATGAGAGAGAGCCATTTACTTTGGAAGAATTCCCAGGATGAGTTGATGTCAGAGGTGGTAGAGATGGGAGACCGGTCCAGATGATTGATGGCTGCTTGAAGACCATGCCAGTTGGCCTGAGTGAAATGCCAGACTCGTCGACGCTGAGGAGGCTCTCTGAGAATGGTCAGAGAGATGTCCACTTTAACAATCAGATGAGCCGATTGGAGCAGAAGAAGAGCAGCAGACATTTTCAGGGAAGTTAGTCATAACCAAGTCCAGAAGAGAAGATGCTCCGTTGACTGAGATCCGTGTCGGTAAATTGACAGATTGTGTTAGTCCCAGTGAGGCGCAGAAGTCCTTTGCCGAGGAGCCATGGCTGGTGAGAGAGGTACCCACACCCAGCCAACTGGCATGGTGACAATTGAAATCACCACATATGAGGAAGAGAGAGGTGGGATGGGTAGATAGAAATTGGTCCATATTATCAGACAGCGAGATGTAGATGGAGTCATCACTGTTTGGTGGACGGTAAACACACATATGAACAAAAGGTGGGAGCAAAGGGGAAGCCATAGCCAAAGGTATTCCTGGGGGTGAGATGGAGAGAGGGCAGTGCAGGGCGAGTGAGGAAGAGAGTTTTTTGAAAAGATAGCGACCCCACCTCCAGGACGAGGCTCAGGTATATCATACCGGAGGAGGGAGTAACCTGGGAGAGATACCAAGGAATCAGAGACATCATGAAGGAGGAAAGTTTCTGTTAAGCAGATCACGTCTGGTTTGTCAGAAGCAACCTGTATGGAGAGATCAGTCAAGTTTGAGCAAAGGCCCTGGATGTTTGAGGTCCATACGGTTAATGAAGAGGAAGGGGGAGCATCGGATACAGAACGGGGGGGGGGGGGGGTAGGGTAAGATGTAGAAGAGGAGGAAGTGGTTGGGAGAGCTGTTGAAGATGTGTCAGAGATTTCAGAATAGCTTGGAGAAAGGGAAGAATGGGGCAGACAAAAGGTTTGATGGTGATTGGGTGAGGCACAGTGAGGTGTTATTTGAGGAGGGGGAAGAGCGAGGCAGAAGGTTGGGGGAGATTAAGGTGAAAGTTGGAAGGGGGAAGAAACGGGGAGGACGCTTTGAGGAGGAGGGGTGAGAGGGGAGTCTAGGGGGGGAGGAGCGAGGGAGAGTCTCGGAGGGGAGGGGTGTGGGGGGAGTTTAGGAGGGAAGGGGCAAGGGGAGAGATTTGAAAGGGATGGGTGATGGGGAAGATTTGGAGGGGAGGGGCAAGGGGGTAGATTTGGAGGGGAGGGGTGATGGTGAAGTTTTGGAGGGAAGGGGTGATGGGGAATATTTGGAGGGGAGGGGCAAGGGGGAAGATTTGAAAGGGATGGGTGATGGGGAAGATTTGGAGGGGAGGGGCAAGGGGGAAGATTTAAAAGAGATGGGTGATGGGGAACATTTGGAGGGGAGGGGCAAGGGGGTAGATTTGGAGGGGAGGGGTGATGGGGATGTTTTGGAGGGGAGGGGTGATGGGGAAGTTTTGGAGGGAAGGGGTGATGGGGAAGATTTGGAGGGGAGGGGTGAGATTGGATTTTAGAAAGTGTACGATGAATGGGAAACGAACATTTATTGCAAAATGAGTTTCTTGTGACCTTCGAGTCAAAAATACGTTTGAGGACTCTGAAGGAGGGGTGGAGTGCAGGAGAGTTTCGGGAATGTAGAAAAGAGGAACTGTGTAAGAGATGGAATTTTTTTTTGGAATGAATAGATTTGGTGAGCAAGTCGAAAGCATCCTTTTCTAGAAGAAGAAGAAAAAGGTGTTGTCATATATGACAGAATACAGTTGAGTTCTTCAGGGGAAAGTTTAAACATTTTTAAATTGAGCAGTGAAAACTATCTGGGGAAATGGAAAATGGAAATGGGGGTGAAACACGTGATCGAAGAACGAACGAACAAATAAGAACAACGAATAAACGAATAAGAAAAACGAATAAGAACAGAGAAGGAAATAAATGTTTTTTGTTTTTTTTGAGTTGAGATTTTAAACAAGGAAGTATGGGGTGAAAGACTGGGACAAAAACAGAGAAAGAAAGTAATTGCAGCACAATCGACGGACCGCTGAGAGAAAAACAAAGCCTCAAGGTCAGACATGGTGGCCTACTAGGCCTCAAAATACGCGACACGAATTAACCGACGATTTTGTATACATGTATGAAAAATTAACACCGAGAATCTTACTAAAGACACACTATAGGTACACACACCGAAAGATAGATACAGTTTCGACAAAAACACAATTGTGAAAAATTACTTGACTTCGAAAGCGTGAGCGCATGGACAGCTTTGAAAAGACGTCAAGATTCCTCCAAAGATGTCGGGATTCCTCCAAATTTCTTTGTTTAATGTTATAAACAGCATTAGCGACTATTTAAAAAGCTAATATGTTTATGGTTTATAATATTTTACAAGCCCGGCTTCGCCGCTGTTAGACTTCCTGTCTTGTTGTTATCCTCTTGGTAAGCCGTGACGTAACGCGCCACGTTATAATTCTCTTTCCGGGTCCAAATGCGTGCGTTACGTCACGGCTTACCAAGGGGATTCCCCATATGGAGTTATTTACAATGAGCCACGTTTCAATTTTTTCCATAGAACGGTTTTGGAGATATAGAGGTGCAACGTTTTTCGGTTTTTCCAAGATGGCGCCTGTAACACATGACCTATGACGTCATGATTGTCATTAAAATATTCTAAAGGAGGAGGCGCTCCTATGAAGAAAATTTAGTGTCAATCGGATCAAGAATTGCAGAGAAAAAAATTCATAGTGATCAAATCAAGTGTTGTACTTGTCAAATTATGACGTCATAATTAAGGTGCCAATGACATCATCATTAACATATCCTCTTCCCCAAGCGGAGTACTTGACAATGAGCCATGTTTCAATTTTTTTTTCCAAGGAGCGGTTTTGGAGATATAGAGGTGCAACTTTTTTTCAAATTTTCCAAGATGGCGCCTGTACCACGTGACTTATGACGTCATAATTATCATTTTGAAAATTCCACAGGAGGAGCCGCTCATATTCTGAAAATTTCGTGCCAATCGGACTAACAGTTGCAGAGGATTTTTTGTTTTTTCATACTTATCAGATCAAGCGTTGTACTTGTCTTATTATGATGTCATAATTAAGGCAACGATGGCATCATCATCAACATATTATCTTATTCCCCATGGGGAGTTCTTGACAATGAGCCATGTTTCCCTTTTTTCCATTGAGTGGTTTGGGAGATATAGAGTTGTAACGTTTTTCCAAGATGGCGTCTGTAACACGTGACATATGACGTCATAATTATTATTAAAAAATTTATACAGGTGGACGTGCTCTGATGGTAAAATCTCGTGTCAATCGGACCAACGGTTGTCGAGAAAATGAATTTTTTTAATGCAGACACAGCACACGGCACACGTATGTACTGAACTGAATGCTTAACTCCGCTTTTCGCTTCGCGAGCGCAGGGTCACAATACAGTACAGGAGCTGGACAACGAAACATCATGCAGATACCTCTGAGTAGAAGAAAACCACCAAATATGTCACAAACAAATGCACAAAACAATTACCAAATAATACCTTCATAGAACGAGTACTTCATAGAACATAGAATACCTTCATTACCAAATAATACTTCAATCCTGAAAACATACCTTTCTCCAAGGAACAAAATGAAAGCCATAAACCAACTCGCAATATCAGTATTCCAGTGGAGCTGCAGCATAATGATAACTGGGCACAATCAGAAATCAATCAACTGGATATCAAAACAAGGAAACACCTCCCCATCCACAAAATGTTTTACAAAAACTAATGCATCCCAAGAATGTACCTGCCGAGACGAGAAGGATGTCGAGACCAGAATGTATCTCAACCACGTGCACCAGAATGTATCTCAACCACGTGCACCAGAATGCATCAATGCCAACGGTAGGATTGTCTAGAAAGTGCAACAGACTCCAAATCCAATTTGTAAGCAAACACAAAGACAACAAACCAGAGAAGGTATCTCTAACCCACCTAGCAAGAAAAAGTTTTGTTTTGGTTTTTTTTTATTTAGTCTTGCTTTGTTTTGCTTTATCCTTAGCTTTTTCTAACCTTCACTTAGCCTTAGCCCAGATAGAATTATAAAAAAATCTTAGGGTTACCTAGAGTGGCTGTATGCCTTATTTGGGGCCATTTCCATTTTTTAAAAGTTTGTCTGCCTCCCTCTGTCTTGGCCTTCAGTTGGCTGTTGGTGCTTCCCCCCTCTCTCTCGATGTTGTTCCTTTTGTCCTGTTGCATCCTGATCCATTCAAGAACTAGTACAGTATTAGCTTTTCCACGAGCCTCGACTATGTAAAAAAATTGTCTAAAATGGTCTAAAATGGTTTATAAGGTCCATGGGGTTTAAAAGGTCTAAACGTCTAAAGGATATGTTCAACAATAATCACAGGTCTAAAGGGTCTAACGTGGTATATCTGGCCTTTGGGGTCTTAAGGGTTCTAATAGGTCCAACATGGTCCACAGGATCTTAGGGGTCTTAGGGCTCTAAAAAGTCTAATAAGGTCTTAGGGCTCTAAAAAGTCTAATGGGGTCTTCAGGGTCTTAGGGTTCTAATGGCATCTATAGGGTCAACAGGGTCTGAAAGATCTTAAGGGTCTTTGGGTTGTAAATTGTCTTTGGAGTCTTCTGGGTCTTATGGGTTCTAGCGAGGTCTATAGGCTCTACATGGTCTTAGACTTAGAGCGTCTTAAGGATGTTAGGGGTCTAAAAGGTAATTTGGGACTTGAAGGACCAAGGGTTCTAAAGGGTCTAACAGGGCCTTAGGTATCTAATGGTTCCAACAGGGTCTGTAGAGTCTTCAAAGTCTTAGGTCTCTAAAGGGTCTAAATAATCTCTAGCGTCTTAGGGATTATTTGGGGTCTCAAAGGTCTAAAAGGGATAAAGGGTGTAAAGGGTGAAGGGATCAAATCAGTCCATAAGGTCAATTTGGATCTAAGTGGTCTAAGAGGGTCTATGAATATCTAAAGGGTCTAAAACGATCTAATGGGGTTAAAAGGTCTAAGGGGTATATGTCAACAGTAGTTACAGGTCTATGGGGTCAATAGGGTCTTCATGAGTCTAAGGGGGTCTCATCGGTATTAAAAGCGTTGTAAGGGGTCAAAAAGGTCTAAAATATCTAAATAAGATCCAAAGAGTCAATGAGCCTAAGTGGTTTAAAGGGATCTAAAAGGTCTAAGGGGTCTAAAAGGAGTAAGGGCTCTCAAAATATAAGGGCCAAATTTACCAAAGGCGTTTATCGAGTGTCCTGCAAACACACCTCACCCTTAAACGGTGACAAAAACATTGTTGTACGTGCACAGCTAATCATCCATCTAGATAGCAATTTACGAAGGGAGATAAACAGCTGATTAGTTGTGCTTCGTTGTGCATGCCTAAGTTATGATTCAATGCCTTTTAAACATTAATTTTGTTCAGCGCAGCATATAAGAGGTTACTTAACCAATTCACCTAAATAACTCCGCATTAGCCTCGAATACGTCAACTTTTAGTTTGTGTCTTCCAACGACAGAAACACGTCGGGAAATGAAATAGGGGAAAATTTTCATTGGAACAGTGAATGCGTTTAATCGAAGTAATCAAGGTACACCAAGGAATAATAAATCATAGACAGAAGTGAAGTGACACGAGCGCAAATGAGAATAAACATAGGGGCAATACCCCTGGCGCTCACCTGGTATAATAAACAGTTCACTGCACTGACTAAAGGTATTTTAAACCAATTTGAATGGTTTCTAGAAGAGAGGGCAGCATGTAGAATCATACCAACATAATCAGAAGACTTTAAACAAACAAACAACCCGCCCCCAATTTTGGGGGGCAACCCTTATCCCCCCCCCCCCTCCCTCGGATCCTGTATACCTCCTCAGACCCCAATTTTTCTAATGCCGTGAACAAACATTGGTACATCACGGGTGATGAAGGTTGTGGTCAAGCTTCATCAGAATTGCGTGTGTAGATTCTGAGAAAAGAGCAAATACCTATTTTGGGGGACAACCCCCCATACACCCCCTCAGGGCCCGATTTTTTAAATGCCGTGAACAAACTTCGGTACATCACGGGTAATGAAGGTTGTGGTCAAGTTCCATCGAAATAGCGTGTGTAGTTTCAGAGGAAAAAGCAAATTCCTATTTTGGGGGGTCAAACCTGGACCCACTTTGACCCCCGGTAAACCCCCTTAGACTCCGATTTTTTTAATGCCGTGAAGAAACTTTATTCACAACATAACAAATATCATTTGTGCCAAATTTGGTCGCAATCCCAACAACGGTTTCGGAAAAGAAGTTTTAAGTGTTTACGGACGGACGGACGGACGGACTGACTGACTGGCTGGCTGACTGACTGACTGGCTGACTGGCTGACTGGCTGACGGACTGACTGGCTGACTGACTGGCTGACTAACTGACTGGCTGACTGGCTGGCTGACTGACGGACTGACTGACTGGCTGGCTGACTGACTGGCTGACTGGCTGGCTGACTGGCTGGCTGACTGACGGACTGACTGACTGGCTGACTGACTGACTGACTGGCTGGCTGACTGGCTGGCTGACTGACGGACTGACTGACTGGCTGACTGGCTGGCTGACTGACGGACTGACTGACTGGCTGACTGACTGGCTGACTGGCTGGCTGACTGACGGACTGACTGACTGGCTGACTGACTGACTGGCTGACTGGCTGACTGGCTGACGGACTGACTGCCTGACTGACTGGCTGACTAACTGACTGGCTGACTGGCTGGCTGACTGACGGACTGACTGACTGGCTGGCTGACTGACTGACTGACGGACTGTTTTTTGTTATGTAAA
Source organism: Myxine glutinosa (assembly GCF_964187855.1). Classification (NCBI taxonomy): domain Eukaryota; kingdom Metazoa; phylum Chordata; class Myxini; order Myxiniformes; family Myxinidae; genus Myxine; species Myxine glutinosa. The sequence continues at coordinate 145,160,938 of NC_136263.1, forward strand.
CGCTTGTGATGAGGTGTTGATTGCATTATATAATCACTCTTTGGCGATTGGCGATTAAATTTGAATGGTTGATCATCACATGATTAGCGATGATACGCATGTCTAACTCCTAAACGCCTTTTGTAAGTTTGGCCCGAAATGTAAAAAATAATCTTGTCATGAGTCACGGGATTCGAACCAGGTTCACAAATGTCACTCCTGAGTACGAGTGTTACAGGTGGTGACGTAAGTGACCCTATCCCCATAACACACACAGAGGCCACAGGATTATCAGACGAAGGCCGACATGATGACACCTTAATACATCTAGCTAAGGAACGGGAGGGGAAGAGTTTAAAATAACCAATGAAAAGGCAACAAAAACTGGATATCTTCAACAACAAAGCGATTCCCAAGGGTAAGCCTCCTCTTTGGGACCACCATATGACCTTGACCTTCAACACTTAGGGAAAGAGTGTAAATAAAGAAAACGTGCCCCTATCTACAATCTATCCACAAAACTCAACATCATGAAAATCGGAGGAAATTATTCAAGTTATGACAAAAAATGTCTTTTGTTAACGAGGTTACAATCCGAAAAAGGTAGGCCAAGGACACATTTTGGAAGGCCAAGCATTCTTTGAGATCCTGCATTGACAAAATGGAGTGATGACAAAAAAATGCATTATTTTTTTCAGACAACCATTTGACCTTGACCTTTAGCCCGGAGGGGTATGACATAAATTCAGCGTAAATGTGACTAGCGTAAATTCAAAATTTCAAACTTAAAGGTCAAGGTCACATAAATTCCTCAATTTTCATCTGATTGACTTGACATTGGAACAAAATTTGCATATTGAGTCACTGAATTGGTTCACCAATCAAAAGCTAGAGGCCTATCGTTTTGAGATCAAAAGGGAAATGTTGGAGTGATTGATTTCACTAATACAGGGGGGTGGTGGGGGGGGGGGGGGGTCCTCGCTATACGTCCAATCAGAAACTACCGGTCAAAAGTTTTACAACACCTCAATTTTTCCAGTTTTTATTGAAATTTACACAGTTTAATGTCCAGTGAATAACCTGAAATGGTACAAAGGTAAGCAGTAAATGGCTCGAGGTTAAAAAAAAAAGTTTAGGTTAGCAAAAACGGGAAAATAATGTAAATTGCAGTTATTTTGTTTAAAAAAAAAGAAAAAAAAAAGGGCTTCTTCAGGGAACAAGTAACTGTTATTACACCCTCTGAAGCATTATTTGGACAATATTGCCCTGCAGGAAGTAGTATATTGGATCCTGGAGGAAACTCTGACAGGAAGAGGTCTGGCAGACCCAAAGCCACAACAGAATCAGAAGACAAGTTTTTAAGAGTCAACAGCTTGCGTGATAGGGGGCTCACAGGACAACAGCTTCAAGCACAGCTTAACACTGGTCGAAGTAAGCAAGTCTCAGTTTCAACTGTGAAGAGAAGACTTCGAGCTGCAGGTTTGACAGGTCGAGTGGCAGTAAGAAAGCCATCGTTAATATGGCAAAATAAGAAAAAGAGGCAATATTGATGAATTGAATCAAAATTTGATGAATTGAACTGATGAATCAAAATTTGAAATATTTGGTTCATCACGCAGGGTTTATGTACGCCGTCGAGTTGGCGAAAGGATGGTTCCTCAGTGTGTGACACCAACTGTCAAACATGGAGGAGGACGCGTGATGGTCTGGGGCTCTTTTGCTGGATCCAGAGTCGGCGACCTGAACAGAGTGACTGGCACCCTGAACCAAAAGGGATACCACAGCATTTTGCAGCGCCATGCAATACCCTCTGGTATACACCTAGTTGGTCAGGGGTTCATCCTACAGCAAGATAATGACCCTAAACACACCTCCAAGCTATGTCAAAACTACCTTCGAGGAAAAGAACAAGACGGTAGGCTTCAAATCATGGAATGGCCAGCAGTCTCCAGACCTAAACCCCATCGAGCTGGTTTGGGATGAACTAGACAGAAGGGTGAAAGCAAAGCAACCTACAAGTGCAACACATTTGTGGGAACTTCTGCAACAGTGTTGGGAAGAACTTCCCGAACAATATTTGATTTCCATTGTAGAAAGATTGCCACGAGTGTGTTCGGCGGTTATATCTGCAAAAGGTGGATACTTTGCTGAGTCAAAAATTTAAATTAAATTTTGTTAAACAAAATGATTCTATGATTTCTTTTGATCTCCAATTGTTTATTTGTTCTAAGCTTAATTTCAGAGTACATTGTGACATTAAACTGCGTAAATTTCAATAAAAACTGGAAAAATTGAGGTGTTCAAAAATTTTTGACCGGTAGTGTACGTTTCAGAAAAGTTTGACTTACAATGAAACAATGGATAGCGGGGAATTTCTTCCCCATAATAATTAGTGTAATTAAAGGGGGATGCATTGCAACACTTTGTTTACGTGTTGTACAAGACCAGTCAACAAGCCGAGCAATAAAAAAATACATGCATATATGTATGTACTGTATGTATGTGTGTACATGTGTATGTATGTATTATGTATGTACTGTATGTATGTGTGTATATGTGTATGTATGTATGTATTATGTATGTACTGTATGTATGTGTGTATATGTGTATGTATGTATTATGTATGTATGTGTTATGTATGTATTATGTATGTATGTATTATGTATGTGTTATGTATGTATTATGTATGTATGTGTTATGTATGTATGTGTTATGTATGTATGTGTTATGTATGTATGTATGTGGTATGTATGTATTATGTATGTATGTATGTGTTATGTATGTATTATGTATGTATGTATGTGTTATGTATGTATTATGTATGTATGTATGTGTTATGTATGTATTATGTATGTATATGTGTTATGTATGTATTATGTATGTATGTATGTATGTGTGTATATGTGTATGAATGTATTATGTATGTACTGTATGTATGTGTGTATATGTGTATGTATGTATTATGTATGCACTGTATGTATGTGTGTATATGTGTATGTATGTATGTATGTATATGTGTATGTATGTATGTATGTGTGTATGTATGTATGTATCTATGTACAGTCACATGAAAAAGTTAAGTACACCCCATGTAAAGTTTTGACTTTTTCAACATATTTCAACATAGAGCTGTTTGATCTTCATTTCAACAATATTGATAGATAAATGTGATATAATATAACAAATATCATGAAACATTTTCATTTTGTAGTCCATTGTATAATTTAAATAAACATAAATGCAAATTTCGCATGTGGAAAAAGTAAGTACATCCCGACATTTATCACTACTTCAAATACCTAAAATTAGAATCAGGTGCACCAGCTCATGCGCAAATGATTAGAACATCGTTGGAGAGGATCTTGGAGGAACCTGTCTTATTTAAACCTCAGACATTTAGTTTGGTTTGCTCTTTGTTGTTGAAATGTGCGGCGTCACCATGCCTAGATCAAAAGAGCTCTCTGAGACCTTCAGAAAGAAGGTTATAGATGCCCACGAGTCTGGGAAGGGATTTAAAAAGATCTCCAAACAAATTGATATCATTCCTTCGACTGTCCGGAAGATCATCTCCAAGTGGAGAAGATTCCAAATAACTGCCAACTTGTTCAGGCCAGGCTGCCCCAGCAAGTTCAGCCCGAGAGCAGACCGCAAGATGCTGAAAGAAGTCTCCAAGAACCCCAGAATTTCATCATGGGACCTACAGGTAGCTCTTGCCACTGTTGATATCAAAGTGCACGAGACTTCCATTTGAAAGAGGCTGCACAAATTTGATCTACATGGGAGGTGTGCCAGGAGGAAACCTTTGCTGTCCAGAAAGAACATCAGGGCAAGACTAAAGTTTGCCAATCAACACCTGTGCAAAGACCAGCACTTCTGGAACAATGTGCTCTGGACAGATGAGTCAAAGGTAGAGCTATTTGGCCACAGTACCAGAAGACATGTTTGGCGAAAACCAAAGACAGCATTTGACCACAAGAACCTGATACCAACTGTAAAGCATGGTGGTGGTAATATTATGGTTTGGGGCAGCTTTGCTGCTTCAGGGCCTGGGCAGCTCACCATCATATAATCCACTATGAATTCTTCATTGTACCAGAGGGTGCTTGAGGACAATGTGAGGCCATCTGTCGGAAAGTTGAAGCTCAACCGAAGGTGGACCTTGCAACATGACAATGACCCTAAACATACCAGTAAATCCACCAAGGAATGGCTGAAAAGAAAGAAATGGAGGGTTCTGGAATGGCCAAGTCAAAGCCCGGATCTAAATCCCATCGAGATGTTCTGGGGGGATTTGAAACGAGCTGTGCATGCAAGAAACCCCTCAAACATCGCACAGCTGAAAGAATTCTGCGTGGAGGAGTGGGCAAAAATTTCTCCCAGTCGATGTCAGAGACTGGTAGACAGTTATAAGAAACGCCTACTTGAGGTTGTTTCTGCCAAAGGTGGCAATACCACCTATTAGGGCCAGGGGTGTACTTACTTTTTCCACATGCGAAATTTGCATTTATGTTTGTTTAAATTATACAATGGACTACAAAATGTAAATGTTTCATGATATTTGTTATATTATATCACCTTCATCTATCAATATTGTTGAAATGAAGATCAAATAGCTGCATGTTGAAATATGTCAAAAAAGTCAAAACTTTACATGTGGTGTACTTACTTTTTCACATGACTGTATGTATATATGCATTATGTATGTGTGGATGTGTGTATGTGTGTATTATGTATGTACTGTATGTGTTTCCCTCACAAACGTCCATCAATCAGAGCTGAGGATCTGGTCATATGACAGGAGCATAGCAGATATATCGCTCAGCAGATCCAATAGTGCAGCGGCATAGCAAAATTTTAAGAAGAATTGTGCATTTTGTGATGGAAGCACCAAATTTGGCACAATGATAGAATGTTATATTTAGAACATTTTCAGATATGGAACCACTTTGAAATTCACCCAAGGTCGCCGCCATATTGGATTTCAAAATGGCGGCTTTAAAAATCTGTAACCCTTAGGGGGGGTGGCGGAAACAAATCCTACAGGCACAATTATTGCCCCATTCACCCTATATCTTTTCTAACATCAGTAGACACATTACAGCGGCGATTCTGAGCTCAAGGGAACATCTAGGGGTCTGGGGAGTGAAAAATTTGAAAATTTCGGCCAAAAATACCCCTAAAAGAGGTAATTTGGTGTCAAATTTCAGGGGGGGTCGTGTATTGTCCTGTAGATAAAACATGCTGGTCCGTTGATTAACCCCTAATTAAACGACTTTTTTGTTTGTTTGCTCCATCCAGGTTTCAATCATGTCGAAGCAGTTCAAGTTAGTTCATGTTACCAAGCATGTAACTTCAACGCCAAAGACGCCACTGGACTGGGAACTCTGTGTTCTGTGTCAAGTTGATATAGGAGAGTCCTTACAGTGTCCTGCTGTCACGAAAAGAACTGATGCAGGTGCTGGATACAAGACACTTGAAGACAATCTATCAGCATTCAATAAACTAGGCAAGCTGCCACAAGACGTGGACTTGCAACGACTGGATGAAGGCCAAGGGATAGCTGCCACTCTAGCTGCCCACCAAGCCAAGTGGCACAAGTCATGCAGGGTGAAATATAACAGTACCAAGCTACAGCGGGTACAGAAGAGAAGTCATTCAGAGGGAAGCCCTATCCCCAGTACAATCACAGATAAGTACAAGCTTACTAGGTCTCAGGCAGCTTGTGTTGATAGCATATGCGACAATTTGTGCTTCTTCTGCCAGCAAGAGCTTGGTTTGGAGTTTCATCAAGCAGCGACATTGGAACTAGATAAACATGTTCGCAAGGCTGCAGAGTTTCTTCAGGATACCACTTTGTTAGCCCAACTGAGTGCTGGGGACATGGTCGCAAGAGAGGCCAAGTACCATAAGAAATGTTTGACATCCCTATACAACCGCGTGAGGGCAGCAAAAAAGCTTGCTGAGCAAAGCCAGAGCACGGTAGATGTCATTTCAGCAATAGTCCTTGCTGAACTGGTAACGTACATAGAGGAAACTGCTAAAGAAGAAGACACTGCTCCTGTATTCAAGATGGCAGACCTCACCAAGCTCTACACAATGAGAATGGAACAGTTCGGAGTTGTGCTGGAAACACGAGTCCATACAACCAGACTCAAGGAGCGTATCCTGGCACACTTCCCTGATCTGCAGGAGCACAGGCAGGGAAGAGATGTCCTGCTGGTGTTTCAGGAAGACATTGGCAGTGCATTAGCCAAGGCATGTCAACATGATATTGACAGTGATGTTGTGCACCTGGCACGAGCTGCAGGGATTATAAGGAAGGATATGTTCCAGTCATCTCAGCCTTTCAATGGGTCCTTCTCAAACAAATGTCAAGAAGAGTCTGTGCCACAACTGCTGCTGGCAATGGTCTCCATGATTTTAGAGGGCGCAGGCATCAAAGATCAGGCATGTCAGTCATCGGCATCGGCGTCTGTGACAATAGCTCAACTTCTCAAATACAACAGTGTGAAGCATGAGAGGAGAGGTGCAGGCACAGACGTATGACACAGCATTAGTCAAGAGACTCCTTTGCCAATATATCTTGGCTTGATGCTTCATGCCCATACGAGAAAGAGGGAACTGGTTGACACATTATCTGGACTAGGGATCAGCATTGCCTATGATAGAGTGCTACGGATCTCTGCAGAGCTGGGGAACGGGGTCTGTCAGCGCTTTCGGGCGGAGAAGGTGGTCTGTCCCCCAAAGCTCCGCGGTGGAGTGTTCACCACATCAGCTGTGGCTAATATAGACCACAATCCCAGTTCCACGACAGCACACGACTCCTTCCACGGAACTGGTATTTCATTGATACAACATCCAGACTATGACAATCAAGGCACAGACCGAGGTATTGTCATCATCGGGGGTGTCTCAAATGTCAAGACTGTGGAGGACCTTCCACGGTATTACACAGATGTACAACCAGTTAGTTCACTTGCCAAAAGCCACCCTGTACCAGCTGGAACCCAGGCGTCGCTGCAGAGGAATCCTGCACAAGCTGAACTGGATAAAGAGAAGAGGTGGCTCCAGACTGTGAAGGATGCATGTGACAGTGGTGACACACAGAATCCAGGAAACATTTCTTGGGCTGCACATCACGCAGAGAACCAATCGGCCAAGGATACTAGTATCACAGTCACACCCACTGCCTTGCTTCCCCTCTTCCATGACCAAGCCCACTCAGTGGCAATGATCCGCCATGCCATGGATGTCGTGAAAGCAGCGATCAATGAGCTAAACCCTGGACAGATACCCGTCGTCACACTGGACCAACCACTTTATGCGATCGCCAAGCAGGTGCAATGGAACTGGCCAGACACACATGGTGAAGATCTCTTTGTGGTCATGCTAGATTTCCGCCATCTTGAAATCCAATATGGCGTCAGTAAATCAACTTCTAAGTAGAACCATTCAATTCCTTGACCTCAAGTTTGTACATCCAGACACTAAAATCAAGGCTGTAGCTGGTATAGAACCAGAAATATTTGTAATTAAAGATTTTTAAGCCGCCATTTTGAAATCCAATATGGCGGC